>NC_057807.1:269733368-269924951 GCF_018294505.1 Triticum aestivum | reverse complement strand
CGCCCCAACCCCCGTCGCCGGCGCTCACCGTCACCGCCTCTGATGTCGTTGGACCCCATCGTTGCCGGAGCTCCCTCGCCGGCCTGCCTCCGCCACCTCGCCGGACTGCTTCCTCTCCGTCGTCGTCGTCCCCAAACCCCTCCACGACCCCCGCTGCCCCATGCCCTACATCATCGGTGAGGCCACAGCCTCTCCCCTTCTCCCCATCTGTCGTCGGTGACCCGCGTCTCGTCCGTGCCACCCTCCTGTCGACTGCGCCGGCGCTAGTCGCCGCTGCCATGTGGTCCTTGATGAGGATATGTACCTAGGGTAGGGTCATAGACCTATCTAGGATACCATGCCCAAGGACATCCTTAGACGAAGCTACCTTCCAGTCGACCAAGAGAGACTCCACTCGACCGGCTACAAGACACTCGACAAACCTGAAGACACTCGACCATCAAGACCCACTCGACCATCATGAGTTCAGGATCTACTCTACATCCAAACGGTCTGTAATTAAGTAGTCTTAATGGTCATGATGACACTTTAAGTAGGGTGTTACCAGTAAGGCCCGACCTTAATGTACTTTAATCCTCTGCTACGTGGGATGGCTGGGGTCCTGGCGTCCTCTATATAAGCCACCCCCCTCCACTGGTAGAAGGGTTGGCACCCCTGTAACTCATATACACAGAAATCAGTCGACCGCCTCCGGGCTCCGAGACGTAGGGCTGTTACTTCCCCCGAGAAGGGCCTGAACTCGCTAAACACTCGTGTGTACAAATACTCCATAGCTAGGATCTTGCCTCTCCATACCTACCCCCCATTCTACTGTCAGACTTAGAACCACGACAGTTGGCGCCCACCGTGGGGCAGGTGTCTTAGCGACTTTTTTGGAGAAGTTGCAATTTGTCCAATCGCCTTCATCATGGTTTCCGGCGGAGCTCTGGTCGAGGGCCATGAGATCCGTCTCGGTGCACTCACTTTCATTGCCGACGACTCCGCTTGGCTCCAGGAGGCACCACTCGACATCGACGCGCTCCCCGTCCGCGGGGCGACGCACTTTCGGGCGTGTGTCCGCGGCGTCTTGCTGCGACAGCTGTCGACCCCATACCGGTCGACTCCTGCACCGTCCTCCCTCCCTGTCTCCCGCCAGCGCAAGCGCTCCGGTCGGTCAAGGCTCCAGCGATGGGTGAGACACGCGGTGGCTCGCCAATCGGCCACCACCCAAGTCGCGGCGATTGAGCCCGACGAATCTCTCTACGACCTGTTCGACCTGTCGACTGGCTCAGTAGAGACTGCATCCGAGTGCGATAGCAGTGATCCAGTGGCGGAGGTCCTGATGGTCAACGGGCCCCGTAGTCCTCCCGGTTTCCCCCGCAGCGACGGGATGGACGACGAGGACGACCCCGCTCAAGCCCATGAAGAGTACCAACCCGAGCCGCTCACTTCCCAGCAGAGGGAAGAACTTCGCCACCGGAACATGGATGCCCTGCCTACTCCCATTGCAGGAGAAACTCCTGAGGCTCGTGCCCTGGAAGAGGCACGTTTAGCCGACCTGGCTGAACGCACTCGACTGGAGAACCTCCAGCGAGCACTCGACGAGCGTGCGCGTCAACGAGTGACCAACTCCAACCGACGTCAGCTCTTTCCGCAACCAACTTAGGTATATGAAACCCCAATTCAGAATTTGGCAGCTGCAGCCCGCATAGCGGAGTCAATTCAGCCCTCTCTGTCAGTGGCTGGAAGAGGCTCGATGCAGATCAGAGATTTGCTCCGGGCGGCAGGAGATCAGAATTCAGCTGTGTCATAGTCGCGCAACAGGATTCACAGTCGATCCGTCGCTGCGAATACTATTCAATCGGCTCACAGTCCAAGGTCGCCTCCGAGGCGCATGGGACGTGAAGGCCGGCGGGACCACTATGATGATCGATTTGATCGTGATGATAGGCGTCGAGTGCCCACTCCTCCTCCGAAAAGTGGGTCTAACGCCCATCGGCAGTAAGATGACAGGCGCCAGCTCAGTGTTGGGTGGAGAGCTCCAGTCGACCCCAAAGAGCCAGGCTTTGACGCGAGATCCATCATCGTGCAAGGTTTGGTCGACCGAAATAGAGCTCATAAAGGTGGTCATGACAGAGATGTGCCCACAAGCAGCCGAGTCCACGTTTCAGGTCCAGAATGTTTTAGCAGAGCGATCAGAGCCGCAGTGATACCCCCCAAAACTTCAGGTTGGCGACTGGGGTGAGTAAGTTCACCGGAGAGTCTAAGCCTGAAACTTGGCTCGAAGACTACCGAGTGGCTGTTCAGATTGGTGGCGGTAATGATGAGGTGGCCATGAAACATTTGCCACTTATGCTAGAGGGTTCGGCCAGGGCGTGGTTGAATCAGTTAGCTCCTAGCAGCATTTACACCTGGGAAGATCTTTCTCGAGTGTTCGTCAGGACGTTTGAGGGAACTTGCAAGCGACCTGCCGGATTGACTGAGCTGCAAGTTTGTGTACAAAAGTCGAGTGAAACACTGAGCGATTACATCCAGAGGTGGATCAGTTTGCATCATGCTGTAGAGAATGTGTCAGACCATCAAGCGGTTTGCGCCTTCAAGGATGGCGTCAAGAACAGAGAGTTGAGCCTGAAGTTTGGTCGAACTGGAGATATGACCCTGAGTCAGATGATGGAAATAGCCACCAAGTACGCCAACGGCGAAGAAGAGGACCGACTACGGAGCGGCAAGTACAAGCCGAGTCAGTCGGATAAAGGAAACTCCAGTCGGAAGCAAAAGCGGAAGGCCGAGCCAGCAGCTCCTGGAGAGGCTCTGGCCGTGACTCATGGCAAATTCAAAGGGAAGCCCAAAGGATCTTGGAACCCCAAGAAGGTAAAAGATAAGGAAGGTAATGATGTGATGGATCTACCGTGTCATATCCACACGAAGAAAGACTAAGAGGGTAACTTCATCTACCCAAAGCATACCACTCGCCAGTGCCGGCTCTTAATCCAGCAGTTTCAAGGGAAACAGCCAAAAGATAAAGAGAAGGAGTCGGACAAGGCTGAGGACAAGGAGGACAGTGATGGAGAGTACCCTCATGTCAACTCCACTCTGATGATTTTTGCTGATGTAGAGAGCAAAAGTCGACTGAAAGTGATCAACCGTGAGGTCAATATGGTCGCCCCGGCGACACCAAACTATCTGAGATGGTCGCAAACTCCTATTACTTTCGACCAGTCTGACCATCCTACTCACATTGCCACCCCTGGGAGGCAAGCGCTGGTGGTCGACCCGGTCGTCGAAGGCACTCGACTGACGAAGGTATTGATGGATGGCGGCAGCGGGTTGAATATACTGTATGCGGAGACGCTCAAGGGAATGGGCATTCCGATGTCCAGACTCAGTTCCAGCAACATGAGTTTTCACGGAGTCATCCCAGGAAAGAAGGCCGTGTCACTCGGCCAAATAGCTCTAGATGTGGTGTTCGGTGACTCGAAACATTTCCGCAAAGAGAAGATGACATATGAAGTCGTGGATTTCCAGAGCGCCTACCACGCCATTTTGGGAAGACCAGCCTACGCCCGCTTCATGGCTCGACCATGCTATGTGTACCTCAAGTTAAAGATGCCTGGCCCCAAAGGCGTGATCACCATCACTGGCAACCGGAAGAAAGCGGAGGAGTGTTTTCAAAAAGGCTCAAAGATTGCGGATGACCAGATAACAGTGGTAGAGCTAGAGGGATACAAGAAGAATGCAGATCCGAGTGATTTACTGCGGGCCAAGAAGCCCGCCACAGAGTCAGCATTTCAGTCGTCCGGTGAGACGAAGCCAGTTCATATCCACCAGACTCACCCCAATGCAGCTCCGACCCATATTTCCACAACACTCGACTCTAAATAGGAAGAAGCGCTCATCCAGTTCCTCCGTGAGAACTGGGACATCTTCGCATGGAAGCCAGCTGACATGTCGGGTGTTCCGAGGGGACTGGCTGAGCATCGCCTTAGAGTCGATTGAAAAGCAAAACCTGTTAAGGAACATCTTCGACGGTCTGCCGTTCAGAAGAAAAAAGCCATTGGCGAGGAGGTGGCTCGACTCCTTGCAGCAGAGTTCATCCGAGAGATATACCACTCCGAGTGGCTTGCCAATGTCGTCATGGTTCTCAAAAAGGACAATTCCCTTCGTATGTGCATTGATTTCAAACATATCAATCGGGCCTGCCCGAAAGATCATTTTCCTCTCCCTCGCATCGACCAAATTGTCGACTCGACCGCAGGGTGCGAGAGATTGTCTTTTCTAGACGCTTATTCCGGGTATCATCAGATCCGTCTGTATGGGCCCGACGAAATCAAAACAGCTTTCATCACTCCATTCGGGTGCTTCTGCTATATCACCATGCCATTCGGCCTCAAGAATGCCGGAGCCATGTTCATGAGAATGATTCAAAAGTGTTTACTCACTCAAATCAGTCGGAATGTGGAAGCATACATGGATGATATCGTGGTCAAGTCGCGAAAGGGTTCCGACCTGTTGACTGACTTAGCTGAAACATTTGCCAATCTCAGGAGGTATGATATCAAGCTCAATCCATCAAAGTGCACATTCGGAGTACCTGGCGGAAAGTTACTCGGTTTTCTCGTTTCCGAACAAGGAATCGATGCTAACCCAGAAAAAGTTGGTACCATACTCCGAATGAAGCGCCCTGTCCGTGTGCATGACGTCCAGAAGCTTACTGGATGCTTGGCCGCGTTAAGTTGATTCATCTCTCGCCTCGGTGAAAAGGCGTTGCCTCTTTACCGACTGATGAAGAAGGCAGACAAGTTCGAGTGGACTCCAGAAGCTGATGCAGCATTTGCCGAGCTAAAAACTCTGCTCTCCACCCAGCCGGTGCTTGCTGCTCCAATCAGCAAAGATCCTCTGTTGCTTTATATTGCAGCCACAGGACAAGTCGTCAGTACAGTACTTACGGTCGAGCGGGAAGAAGAACGGAAAGCCTTCAAAGTTCAGCGCCCAGTGTATTATCTCTCTGAAGTTTTGACCCCATCGAAGCAAAGATATCCTCATTATCAGAAGCTCGTATATGGGATCTACATGACCATGAAGAAGGTTGCTCATTATTTCTCTGATCATGACATTACAGTCGTCAGCGACGCACCATTGTCAGAAATTCTGCACAACAGAGATGCAACTGGTCGAGTGGCTAAATGGGCGATTGAACTCCTTCCCCTTGATATCAAATTCGAGGCAAAGAAAGCCATTAAGTCCCAGGCTATAGCAGATTTCCTTGCCGAGTGGATTGAGAAACAACAGCCGACTCAAGTCCACTCGGAGCATTAGACCATGTTCTTTGATGGCTCTAAGATGTTAAATGGTTCTGGTGCTGGGGTCGTTTTGGTTTCCCCCCGAGGAGACAACCTCAGATATGTGCTCCAGATCCACTTTGATTCCTCCAACAATGAAGCAGAATATGAAGCACTCTTGTATGGATTACGCATGGCCATTCACTCGGCGTCCGTCGCCTTGTGGTCTATGGCGATTCAGATTTGGTGGTCAATCAAGTGATGAAGGAGTGGGACATTAGAAGCCCAGCCATGACTGGATACTGCAATGCGGTGAGGAAGCTCGAAAAGAAGTTCGAGGGGTTAGAGCTCCACCACATACCCCGACTGAAAAATCAAGCAGCTGACGATCTGGCGAAGATAGGATCCAAGAGAGAAGCTATCCCCAGTGATGTGTTTTTGGAACACATCCACACTCTGTCAGTCGTAGAAGATCCTTTTACCGATGAAGCCCCGCAACCTAAGAGTGTCATGGACCCGACTGAGGTTGAAGTCCCAGCGGTGGTCGACCTGATCAAGGAAGTTCTAGTGATCACTCCAGATTGGACAGTACCATATATCACGTATATCTTGAGGAAAGAGCTCCCGGGGGACGAAGAAGAGGCTCAACAGATCATCCGCCGATCTAAAGCCTTTACCGTGATAAAGGGACAGTTGTACAGAGAAAGCGCGGCTGGAGTTGGTCAGAAATGCATAACACCAGAGGAAGGTCGAATAATCCTTGATGACATTCACTCGGGAACCTGTGGCCATCATGCGTCCTCTCGGACCATCGTGGCCAAAGCATACCGAGCCGTATTTTATTGGCCAAGAGTGAATGAAATGGCGAAGGAGATAGTCGACAAGTGCGAGGGATGCCAATTTTACTCCAATATGTCACACAAGCCCGCGTCAGCTTTGAAGACTATACCACTCGTCTGGCCCTTTGCAGTGTGGGGTTTGGATATGGTCGGTCCTTTGAGAACAGGCAGAAGCGGTTTTACCCATGTGCTGGTAGCAGTCGACAAGTTCACTAAGTGGATCGAAGCTAAACCCATCAAGAACCTCGATGCCGGTACTGCTGTCAGCTTCATCAGAGAATTGATATTCAGATACGGGGTCCCGCACAGCATCATCACTGACAACGGGTCAAACTTCGACTCCGAAGAGTTTAGAGCTTTCTGCACATCTCAAGGCACGCGAGTCGACTATGCTTCAGTTGCTCACCCACAGTCGAATGGACAAGCAGAACGAGCCAACGGTTTGATCCTCAAAGGGTTGAAACCCCGTTCGATGCGTGATCTTAAGCATGCGGCTGGTGCATGGGTCGAAGAACTTCCCTCAGTGCTTTGGGGGTTAAGGACCATGCCCAACCGGTCGACTGGGAGAACTCCATTCTTCTTGGTCTACGGGGCTGAAGCAGTCTTGCCGAGTGACCTTCTCCATAATGCTCCTCGAGTCGAGCTCTACACTGAAGCAGAAGCAGAACAAGCGCGGCAGGATGCAGTCGACCTTTTAGAGGAAGAGAGGGAGATGGCTCTGATCAGATTGACCATTTACCAACAGGACTTGCGTCGCTTCCACGCCAAAAACGTGAAGAGTCGAGCCTTCCAGGAAGGAGATTTAGTTCTCCGAGTGGATCAGCAGAAACCTCACAAGCTTGCTCCTTCTTGGGAAGGTCACTTCATAGTCACCAAGGTTCTCCTCAATGGAGCATACCGTCTTTACAATGTCGAGCATCAGATCGACGAGCCCCGAGCTTGGAACGCGGAACTTCTCCGCCCCTTTTACACATAAGTATTCACTCGGACGAGTTGTAATAAAAGTATTTCTGTAGTTTGTTTATTAAAGACGAAAGCTTTATAATCTTCCCTGTAATCGTTATTTCTTTTGTCCTCTCAAAACAATCCCCCAGTGGGTGGCTTGGCTGCGAATCCGATTCACCCAAGTCTGTAAAAAAATCCTAACTGAGTGGTGAGCCAGTCTCCCACACGAAGGCTTAGCTGCGAAATCCGTTTCGCCTAAGATAAATAAAATCCTACCGAGTGGTAAGCCGGCCTTCCACTCGGAGGCTTAGCTGCAGTCGAAGTAATCGCCTAAGATAAATAAAATCCTACCGAGTGGTAAGCCAGCCTTCCACTCGGAGGCTTAGCTGCAGTCCAAGTACTCGCCTAAGATAAATAAAATCCTACCGAGTGGTAAGCCAGCCTTCCACTCGGAGGCTTAGCTGCAGTCCAAGAACTCGCCTAAGTACAAGTACAACATGCGTTCTGCAAGGAGGACGAGGTGCAGGTCGACTGCTACCCTCTCCTTCCGAGCTGCGCCACCAATTCAAAAATCCTACCGAGTGGAGAGCAGACCTCCCACTCGGGGGCTTAGCTGCAGCCCAGTGCTCGCCTAAGTATCTGAAATCCTACCGAGTGGAGAGCAGACCTCCCACTCGGGGGCTTAGCTGCAGCCCAGTGCTCGCCTAAGTGTCTGAAATCCTACCGAGTGGAGAGCAGACCTCCCACTCGGGGGCTTAGCTGCAGCCCAGTGCTCTCCTAAGTGTCCGAAATCCTACCGAGTGGAGAGCAGACCTCCCACTCGGGGGCTTAGCTGCAGCCCAGTGCTCGCCTAAGTGTCTGAAATCCTACCGAGTGGAGAGCAGACCTCCCACTCGGGGGCTTAGCTGCAACCCAGTGCTCGCTTAAGTATCTAAAAATCCTACCGAGTGGAGGGCAAACCTCTCACTCAGGGACTTAGCTGCAGCCCAGTGCTCGCCTAAGTGAATTTGGGGACAAGTCGATGGCAATAAGCGCTTCGCTTTAACCTGCAAAAGACGCCTCAAACCAAATGCAAACATATTCAGCGACGAACCCAAGTTCGAATAACACCTAATGGAACCGAAAGTGCTCAGGCGCTAGGCCTGTTAAGGTTTGTCGGTTACAAAACTCACTCGGCATACCGAGGCAAATTTAAAGTATCAAGCTCAGAAGTTTTTTACCCCTCCTGTGGAGGGCTGGAAGGTGCCACAAACTTGTCCAGATCAATTCCATCTGCAATCCGAGTGGCAGCGGCAATGAAGGCATCCATGAAAGATCTGAAATCATGCTTCTTGGTGTTGGTCACCCTAAGAGCCACCAGCTTGTCCTCTCGTGCATCCTTGCAGTGAACGCGGACCAGAGACAGAGCAACATCCGCGCCGCACCTGGCCGAAGACTTCTTCCACTCCTGCACTCGACTTGGGACCTTGTTCAGTCGAGTCATCAGAGACTCGAGGTCGTTCTGGAGTGTCTCTCTTGGCCAGAGTGTTGTGTCGATGCGGGAAGTTGCGACCTTCAGCCTTGCGAGATAATCGATGACGGCAGCAACACGAGATTCAAGTCGGAGCATGTTCATGGCGACTTCATCTTTCACAGGAGAGTTGATGGGGTCCAGGTTTACTTCCAGTCGACCAGTCTCCTCTTCAAAGTTCTAACAAAATTCTGCAAGCACAACCACCGAGTCAAGACAAACAGTCGGAGGTTACAATTAAAATATTTGTTTGATACAAAGGATTACCTTCAAGCATGAGGAACAACTTCTTGGCGAGTCCACCCAGATAAGCCTCTAGATCATTCTTCTTTCTCTTCAACTCACTGGCCTTGTCATTCAGGGTGGTCTTGTCGCTTTTCAGTCGACTGACCTCCTGGTTGGCAGCATCAAGAGCAGCTTTCAGATTGGTGTTTCTTCTTCAAGCTTAGTCACTGAAGCCAGCTTCTCATCCGCAAGCCTGGTCTTCTCTAAATCAGTTTTTTGCATCTCAGCCAAGTCAAGCTCTTGTTTCTTCAGGGCATCCCTCACTTTGCCTGCAAAGTTACAGTGAGATTAGATTCGGAAACAAGTGAGAGGCAAAGGCAGTCGTCAAAGGCCTCACCAAGCATACCTTTAGCTTCCTCCTTCGCCTTCGTCAAGTTCTCTTGGGCCAGTTTCAGATCAAGCTCGAGCTGAATGTGTTTGTTCTCCAACTCAGTATAATGAGCCGCAAGGTCACATGATTTCTAGGAAGAACCAATCGACAGATGTCAAAGACAATGCACTTCCGAGTGAGTAAGGAAAAATCATAGCGTTTCTAAGACTACGGCCGAATGCAAACATTCGACCATAGTCTCGGGGACTACACCCAGTGGGTGCACTCAGCGTGCCCCCACTAGTTTCATCAGTTAGAGTCGACCAGTCGACCAACAACACAAAAAAAACCCGGAGGTGTTCTTCAGACTATAATCGACTGCAAGCAGTCGACCACAGTCTCGGGGACTACACCCAGTGGGTGCACTCAGCATGCCCCCACTGGTCTATGAATCTATTCGACCTAGTCGAGTAAGGAAAAAACTTAAGACATAAAGACTATAGTCGACTGCCAGCAGTCGACCATAGCCTTGGGGACTACACCCAGTGGGTGCACTCAGCGTGCCCCCACTAGTCCGGAATTTCAATCGACACACCCAGTGGGTGCAGGAAAAACTCTAAGAATTGCAGAAAGAAGAGTTTACAGATATCATATCCTAACAGAACAGGCAGTGACCGACTGACCTGAACATTACTATGAAGAGCTGAACTGGCGTCATAGGCTGCCTGGCTAGCTTCTCGTATCGCCTTCACTTGCTCCATCATGACCCCCGCTTGGCGTATCGCTTCTCTAGTAGCACCAGCTTGGTCTTCTGGAACGGGGTAGGTGGAGAAAAGCGAGGGTTGAGCAGCACTCGACGACGAAGGGCGAGCACTCGTCAACAGCACCGCGAAGGTTACGGTGGGTCGAGTGACATTGTCTCCCTCCACGACCAATGTCTCAGGTGCCGGCACATCCTGAGTCGCCTTGCCAGCAGATGTTTTCTTGCTTCTCCTCGGCCATGGTGGTTCTTCGTTGTCGTCGTCGTCAGGAAGGTCAATAACAATGTTAGATGAAACTGCAGAAAGAATCAAAATTAGAGACAATAAGTCAGTCGGCTGAAAACGACAGCACAGGAGTCATACCAGGTTTCGAGGTTGCAGCATCCTCCATCTCGTGGTCTTCGGCCCTCGCCGAAGTGTCGGAAGTAGCAGCACTGCAGTTCCAAAAGTCAGTCGATTGCCCCATGAGTCGACCAAGAACAAGTTCATGAAACAGGGAAAGCTCAAAACTACCATTACCCTGAGATAGTGGGGATCACCATCTTCATCTTCGGCAAGACCTTTGCAGGCTTCGACGGTGCCACTCGAGATTGCTTCGGAGCCTTCTCAGTCGGTGCCGGAGAAGTAGTCCGAGGGCGCTTGGTCGACTGGGAAGCAGTTGCGACCCCCTTACCCTGCTCAGTCGCAGGATCATGGGCAAGCTTCAAGCGTTTTTCCAAGCGGGGAGGTGCAACTTCCTCCTCCTCCTCCTCTTCTTCCTCCTCACCAGATTCATCACCCTCGTCGTCGTCGTCAGCATCTGAATCCCACTCCTCCGGGCTTTCGCCCCCGCTTCCTTCCTCCTCCTCAGTCGGTGTCTGCGCCCCATTGGGCATCGAGTACAATTCAGTGGCGGCCTGTAAGGCAACAAAGCAAAACAAAGATCAATCAACCAATTCGCGGCAAAGCAGAATGGATAAAGCAAGATCACAATCGGGAATAAGTGGCCATACCACGTCCGGAGTATAAGTACAGTCGAGTGGCGGGATCCTCCTAGTCCCTCGAGGGTTGTCCTTGTTCCCTGTGATGGCGGCCACCCACCTCTCCAGCGTGGCGTCGTCGACTGCTTCTGGATGGACCCGAGTGGTGTCTTCGGTACCGCAGTACAGCCACATCGGGTGGCCTCGGTACTGGAGCGGTTGGATGCGCCGCCTAAGGAAGACTTCCAGAAGATCCATGCCCGTCACTCCGTCCCGAACGAGTTGGACCACGCGCTCCATCAACATTTTTACCTTGGCTTTCTCCTCAGGAAGCACCTTCAGAGAAGACGGTTTGTCCACTCGGTCCATGGAGAACGGAGGGAGACCAGTCGACTGCCCCGGCGTCGACTCGTCTTGGCAGTAGAACCAAGTCGACTGCCACCCTCTGACCGACTCAGGAAGGGTCATGGTCGGGAAAGTGCTCTTATTCCTCAACTGAATCCCAAGACCCCCACACATCTGAATAACCTTGGTCCTCTCATCATCCGGACTCGCCTTTTTATAGTCTGTGAGCGACAGGTGAATATGTGCTTGAAGAGACCCCAGTGCGGTCGACAACCCAGGAAGTTCTCGCACATGGACACAAAGGCAGCAAGATAGGCGATGGAATTGGGATTGAAATGGTGGAGTTGCGCCCCAAAGAAATTCAGAAACAAACGGAAGAACACACTCGGCGGCAGAGAAAAACCACGATCTACGTGAGTGGCTAAGAGAACGCACTCACCCTCCTGCGGCTGCGGTTGACACTCGGACCCCGGGAGCCTCGCTGACCCGTGGGGGATCAGTCCCTCATTGGCCAGGTCGTTGAGATCTTTCTCAGTGATGGTCGAGTGGATCCAATCCCCTTGGACCCAACCCTTCGACAGGCGGGACCTCGACGAAGATCCGCCCCGACTGGACGGTCTCCCCTTTGCTTGCCCCGTCGCCGTCGCCTTCTTCGCGCGCTCTAGGGCCGCCATCTTCTCCTTCACCATTGTCGCCGGCGAAGCGCGCGAGAGGTGGATAGGCGGAGCCGGGAGCAGGCGCAGTGGGCGGAGGCAGAGAGGGAAGAGAGAAGAATGGGAAGGCACTGTTCAAAAAACCATCCCCCGGCGCTTTATATAAGGGCGTTTCCGAGTGGCTGACGAGTGGGTCCGAGCGATCCTGTCACATCCCGAAATAGTCGCGCACGCACGATACATGGTGAAAAAGGCGGCACAGAAATCGAGGCATCCACGCCTTATCCCGTCCGATTGCCGCGGACCGCCCCGCTTCGCGCACTTCCCAAATTTTGGATCCCGCAAAATCCGCTAGCAGCAGATCAATCTGTCAGACAATATCTTTCCCGCGATCCATCACTCGGGAGTTCTCCAAAGTTCAAAAGTTCACTCGACAAAAGATAAGAATGGATCAAGGCGACTGAAGTAAAAGTTGACGCCAACACCGAAAGAAAAATCGCCAATCCAAGATACAACACAATCAAAGCGCAAGAAATGAGTCGGAGAAAATCATCAACTCCTTCCTCACTCGAACCTCGATCCATTCGGGGGCTAATGATGAGGATATGTACCTAGGGTAGGGTCGTAGACCTATCTAGGATACCATGCCCAAGGACATCCTTAGACGAAGCTACCTTCCAGTCGACCAAGAGAGACTCCACTCGACCGGCTAGAAGACACTCAACAAACCTGAAGACACTCGACCATCAAGACTCACTCGACCATCACGAGTTCAGGATCTACTCTGCATCCAAACGGTCTGTAATTAAGTAGTCTTAATGGTCATGATGACACTTTAAGTAGGGTGTTACCAGTAACGCCCGACCTTAATGTACTTTAATCCTCTGCTACGTGGGATGGCTGGGGTCCTGGCGTCCTCTATATAAGCCACCCCCCTCCACTGGTAGAAGGGTTGGCACCCCTGTAACTCATATACACAGAAATCAGTCGACCGCCTTCGGGCTCCGAGACGTAGGGCTGTTACTTCCTCCGAGAAGGGCCTGAACTCGCTAAATACTCGTGTGTACAACTACTCCATAGCTAGGATCTTGCCTCTCCATACCTACCCCCCATTCTACTGTCAGACTTAGAACCACGACAGTCCTGCCTGCTGCCGTTGCGCCCCAGCCGCCCGCGCGTTGCTCTGGCCACGACCTTGCCTAGCGCTACCGCTGCTCCTCTGCGCCAAGACCCTTGCCCGCCGTCGCCTCGCTCGCTGTGCACCGTGGGCGGCCGCCGCAACCGTCGCTTGGGCTCGCCCGTTCTCGGGCGCCCGCACACCCGCGCCCATTCGGGCTGGCGCCTGCGTGCCTGTTTACCCGCCCCCGTTTGGCCCCTGTGAGCCTATGGCGAGGGGGGCCCGCCCCAGAACATTAAAAAAACGAGAACTTAAAAAAAGAATTTAAAATAAAATAAAAATAAATAAATAAATAAATAAATAGGGCAACTAATTAACCTAATTAACATGTGTTAGATAATCTAATTAACTAACTAATTTAGTTAATGTGTTAATTAATTAACAGTCATTGACAGGTGGGACCCACCTGTCAGGTTGACCAGGTCAACGGTCAGAGTTGACTGCTGATGTCATAATGACGCAATAAACATTTTCGAATTAAATTAATTCTGTTAATTCTAAAAATGATTTAAAACTTTGAAAATTAATATAAAATAAACCGTAGCTCGGATGGAAAAACTTTGTACATGAAAGTTGCTCAGAACGACGAGACGAATCCAGATACGTAGCCGGGGATACTTCCCGGATGTTTCCCCCTTTCGCCGGTATCACCTACTACCGCGTTACGGCACACCTAACACCGCTCATTGTCATGTCATGCATCGTCATGCTTATGTTTGCATTGTCTTTATTGTTTCTTCCCCCTCTTCTCTCTAGTAGACTACGAGAGCGACGTTGTTGCTGCCCAGTTCGACTACAGAGTTGACGACCCCTCCTTCTTGCCAGAGCAATCAGGCAAGCCCCCCCCTTTGAACACCAGATATCGCCTATTCTTCTCTCTACTGCTTGCATTTAATTAGTGTAGCAAGTTACTGTTCGGTTACTCCTATTTTGTTGCATAGCTGGTCATTGTTGCTACAATCATTGATACATTACCCGCAATCCTAAATGCTTAGGATAAGATGCTAGTATATCATCATTGGCCCTACATTCTTGTCGGTCTGCCTTGCTATACTATCGGCCCGTGATCACTCGGGAGGTGATCACGGGTATATGCTATACATACTTACATACTATACATATGATGACTATAGTCGGGTCGGCTCGTAGAGTACCCGCGAGTGATTCACGGATTGGGGGCTGAAAGGACATTTGTCCCGACGGCCCTCTGTGTGGATCTTTGTGGCAGAGTGACAGGGCAGGTTGAGACCACCTAGGCGAGAGGTGGGTCTGGCCTTGGTCGGCGTTCGTGGTTACTTCATAATAACACGCTTAACAAGATCTTGGTATTTGATCTGAGTCTGGCCAATGGCCTATATGCACTAACCAACTACGCGGGAACAGTTATGGGCACTCGACGTGGTGGTATGAGCCGAAGCCTTTTTGACGTCAGCGACTGAGCGGCGCGTGCCGGGCTGGACCGCGTAACACAACTTCCTTTGTAATGGAGGTTGCTAGGTCTGCCCACCGGCCGCCCTCGCAACGTGCAGGTGTGTAATGGGCGATGAGCCCAGACCCCTGCACGCATAGGATTTAGACCGGCGTGCTGACCTCTCTGTTATGCCTAGGTGGGACTGCAACGTGTTGATCTTCCGAGGCCGGGCATGACCCAGGAAAGTGTGTCCGGCCAAATGGGATCGAGCATGTTGGGTTATGTGGTGCACCCCTCCAGGGAAGTTGATCTATTCGAATAGCCATGTCCCTCGGTAAAAGGACAATCCAGAGTTGTACCTAGACCTTATGACAACTAGAACCGGATACTTAATAAAACACACCCAGACAAGTTCCAGAGACAACCCGGTGATTGCTTTCCTACATGGCGACGAGGGGAGGATCGCCGGGTAGGATTATGCTATGCGATGCTACTTGGAGGACATCAATCTACTCTCTTATATATGCTGCAAGACGGAGGCTGCCAGAAGCGTAGTCTTCGCTAGGACTAGCTATCCCCCTCTTATTCTGGCATTCTGCAGTTTAGTCCATCGATATTGCTTCTTTACACATATACACAAGCATCTGTAGTGTAGATCCTTGCTTGCGAGTACTTTGGATGAGTACTCACGGTTGCTTTGCTCCCTTCTTTCCCCCTTTTATTCTTCTCCCTGGACGTCGCAACCAGATGTTGGAGCCCAGGAGCCAGACGCCACCGTCGATGACGACTCCTACTACACTGGAGGTGCCTACTACTACGTGCAGGCCACTGACGACGGCCAGGAGTAGTTTAGGAGGATCCCAGGCAGGAGGCATGCGCCTCTTTCGATCTGTATCCCAGTTTATGCTAGCCATCATATGGCAACTTGTTTAACTTATGTCTGTACTCAAATATTGTTGCTTCCGCTGACTTGTTTATGTAGAGCACTTGTATTCGAGCCCTCGAGGCCCCCGGCTTGTAATATGATGCTTGTATGGCTTATTTTACTTTTAGAGTTGTGTTGTGATATCTTCCCGTAAGTCCCTGATCTTGATCGTACACGTTTGCGTGCATGATTAGTGTATGATTGAATCGGGGGCGTCACAGGTATCCTCCTTTGAATGATTCGAGTGGCTTGACTTGGCACATGTTCACGCATGTAGTTAAAACAAAATCAACATGGCCTTCACGATATTTATGTTCATGGTGATTTATATCCTACTCATGCTTGCACTCATTTTGGTTAATCTTAATGCATGTTCATGACTGTTGTCGCTCTCTAGTTGGTTGCTTCCCAGTCTCTTTCTAGCCTTCACTTGTACTAAGTGGGAATACTGCTTGTGCATCCACTTCCATAAACCCCAAAGTTATTCCATATGAGTCCACCATACCTTCCTATATGCGGTATTTACCTGCCGTTCCAAGTAAATTTGCATGTGCCAATCTCTAAACCTTGAAATGAAATTCTATTTTGTATGCTCGAATAGCTCATGTATCAACTAGGGATGTCTATATCTTCCATGCTAGATGTCTATATCATCATGAACGATAAAATGGCCGGTAACCAGGATGCCCAGTCCCATGCTCAAATCAAATCAAAATAATTGCAAACAAAACTTCCCCAGGATTGTTGTTAGTTGGATGGTACCCGTTGTTTCGGGCCAGCCATGGAATGTGCTCGTTGGTGGTGGGGGAGTATAAACTTTACCATTCTGTTTGGGAACCACCTATAATGTATGTACCATGGAAGATATCGATATCTCTTGGTTGTTATGTTGACAATGAAAGTATGCCGCTCAATATATTATTTATCTCTGTTTAAAAACTCGAGCTCTAGCACCACTACAAATCCCTGCTTCCCTCTACGAAGGGCATATCTATTTAATTTTATGTTGAGTCATCATCCTCTTATTAAAAACCACCAGTTAGAGAGCACCACTATCATTTGTATGCATTGCTATTAATTTACATTGAGTATGATTGTGACTGGATCTCTTTTGCCATGAATTACAATGTCTAGTGAGTCCCTGTTCTTCAGGGGTGCTCTGCATTTATGTTTTGTAGTCTCAGAAAGGGCTAGCGAGATACAATCTTGTTATATCATATTATGATTGTTTTGAGAAAGTGGTGTCATCCGAGATTTATTATTATTGCTTGCTAGTTGATTATGCCATTGAGATGAGTAAATGTGAGACCTAAGTGTTATTGTGAATGTGGTTAGTTCATAATATTTGTTGAAAACTTGAATGTTGGCTTTACATATCTGCAACAACAAGATCAAACAGAGTTTGTAAAAGTTTTTCTTTATCACTTTCAGTTTGTCAAGTGAATTGCTTGAGGACAAGCAAAGGTTTAAGCATGGGGGAGTCGATATGTCTCCAACGTATCTACTTTTCCAAACACATTTGTCCTTGTTTTGGACTCTAACTTGCATGATTTGAATGTAACTAACTCGGACTGACATTGTTTTCAGTAGAATTGCCATGGTGTTATTTTTGTGCACAAATAAAAGTTCTCGGAATGACCTGAAACTTCACGGAGTCACATTTTGGAATTAATAAAAAATATTGGCGAAAGAATCAACAGAGGGGGACCCACACCCTGTCCACGATGGTGCAGGGCGCACCCACCCCCTGGGGCGCGCCCCCTGCCTCGTGGGTCCCCTGGACCTCCACCGACCTCAACTCCAACTCTATATATTCACGTTCAGGGAGAAAAAAATTAGAGAGAAGGATTCATCACATTTTACGATACGGAGCCGCCGCCAAGCCCTAATCTTCCTCGGGAGGGCTGATCTGGAGTCTGTTCGGGGCTCCGGAGAGGGGAATCTGTCGCCATCATCATCATCAACAATCCTCCATCACCAATTTCATGAAGCTCACTGTCGTGCGTGAGTAATCCCATCGTAGGCTTGCTGGACGGTGATGGGTTGGATGAGATTTACCATGTAATCGAGTTAGTTTTGTTAGGGTTTGATCCCTAGTATCCATTATTTTTTAAGATTGATGTTGCTATGACTTTGCCATGCTTAATGCTTGTGACTAGGGCCCGAGTGCCATGATTTCAGATCTGAACCTATTGTGTTTTCATGAATATATGTGAGTTCTTGATCCTATCTTGCAGGTTATAGTCACCTACTATGTGTTATGATCCGGCAACCCCAAAGTGACAATAACCGGGACCGCTCCCGGTGATGACCGTAGTTTGCGGAGTTCATGTATTCACTAAGTGTTAATGCTTTGGTCCAGTACTCTATTAAAAGGAGGCCTTAATGTCCCTTAGTTTCCATCAGGACCCCGTTGCCACGGGAGGGTAGGACAAAAGATGTCATGCAAGTTCTTTTCCATAAGCACGTATGACTATATTCAAAATACATGCCTACATTACATTGATGAACTGGAGCTAGTTCTGTGTCACCCTATGTTATCACTGTTGCATGAGGAATTGCATCCGACATAATTATCCATCATTGATCCATTGCCTAGGAGCTTTTCACATATTGATCTTTGCTTAGTTACTTCTCCGTTGCCACTGTTACGATTGCTACAAAACTGTTACTGTTACTTTTGCCACTGTTACCGTTACTTCCATATTACTTTGCTACTAAATACTTTGCTGCAGATATTAAGTCTTTTAGGTGTGGTTGAATTGACAACTTAGCTCCTAATACTTGAGAATATTCTTTGGCTCCCCTTGTGTCAAATCAATAAATTTGGGTTGAATACTCTACCCTCGAAAACTGTGGTGATCCCCTATACTTGTGGGTTATCATGCAACAACTCCGCCTTGACCTCCATCATCGCCATGATGTCGGTGTTCAACACCCATGGTCTTGATCAGACCTGGGCCGAGCCAAACGCGACGATGGTGCAGGAATTCTTTGACAGCCTATTGGAGAGGGCCATCCGGGAAGAGTCGCGGCTTATCCGTGACACCACCGATGAAGAGGTGGTGTACATTGCCAGTAGGGCGGAGGAGGCAGCCCTTGCCACAGAGGCTGGCAACATCGGCTCCGTGGAGGACGAGGCTGATGAGAAGAAAGAGTTCGCTGAGTGAAAGGAGCCTACCGGAGAGCACAGCGGCGCGGGCGCCGGGGTTCCTCATGCCGAAGAGACGGCCGAAGAGACGGACGAAGAGACGGTCAAAGAGGCAATAGACAAGGAGGAGCCTGCAGCCCAAAGGAAAGAAGTGTCCTTCGTTGGCCAATCTCCTGCGAGCCAGTCCAGCGGGCCTCTTCGCATAAAGGGGGTCCCGGCAAGGAGGCGGCTGGCATGGCCGCACAATGGCAAGAGGCCCAGGCGCAAGCCGTGCATCATACGAGGCGCACGGCTGCGGCAGCAAAGGAAGCAACGGCTGCTGCCTCCTCCATGGCGAAGCGGCCCAACTCTCCATCTCCCCCCTTTCATGGACACCGTATCGGAGGTCGATTTTGACCTCGCGTCCTTCATCCCTAATAGAAAGAGGGAGCCAGAGGGAGAAGATGAGTGAGTATCTCCCCTCTTTCTTCATCCTCCAATCCTCTGTTTTGGTTATGTTATCTAACTTGACCTTGTCTTGACTTGTCTCCGCTGTGACATGGAAACGCTGGCCCGGAGGGTGGTGAAGAGGGCCAAGGCCTCAATGGGCGACGAGCCCCCAGCAAGCACCTCAGGTGCACCGGTGACGATTACGATCAGCCAGGACACCAGCCCACAACCCAGCCCCCAACCCAGCCCCCAGCGTGACTCCGTTACTCATTTTTCGCTGGCGAGCATCGGGGTGTGCAACTTCACTGCTAACCTTGTCGGGTTCATGGGAGGAGAGCGGCAACAGGAGTGGCCGCTGAGGGCCACCCCCATCACGCCGCCTCCGTCAACCACACCGCCTAGGGGGTCCCTAGCAATGGATTCCACCGACGAGCCCACGCGCATGGAGGAAGAGGCAACGAGCACAAGTGCGAGCAGCTCCATCCCGGCAACGAGTGTTGCCGGGGAGGGAACCACCCCTCCTTAGCTCGTCACAGGTAATCCGCCTGCTTCCTGGCACTCGCCGTTCTTGCTACACAACTTTCCTTCTTTTTCTTTCTATTTTTCTATTCTGAGCTTCAACTTTGGTTTCGCCTCATTCTCCTTTTCGGTTTTCAGACCCCCTTTCGACGGACTAGAGAGACGTTGAGGGCATCATCAAGGAGACTGCCAAGGATGTTGCCGCTGAGGCCGCCAAAGTCGTTGTCGATGAAGCTGCCAAGGATGTGCATGAAGAGGCCGCCAAGGGGTCTACCGGGGAGGCCAACAAGGAGACCGGCGACCGTACAGACGACAATTCTGCCACCGGAGCGCCTGTCGCTACACCTGTCCCGGAGCCCTCAACTGCCGAGGAGAAGGTGGTTGACGATCAACCATCAACCTCTGAAGCCCCCACCCCGAGCAGATACCTGAAGGTAGGCGATGATCTGTTCGTCAGCATCCCAGGAACGGCGAGCACCGGAGTGCCAACCGAAGGGGAAGCTTTTGATGAAGAAATCCTCGCCGTTGCCGAGCTCCAGGTTGTTGATGAGCCGAGCGCCAGCGGTAGCGGCTCCAAAGAAGACCAGCTCCTCCAAGCCATGAGCGTTAACTTCTAGAAGCTCCAAGCGCTTCACCGCGCCCGCAAGGAGAAAGTGGACTCCAGGATGGCGGTTGTTGATAGGGCAGAGGCAGATTTCCAGGAGCACGTCGCACAGATGTAGCCTGGTTCGCCGAGGCCTGGCAGGAGCTGAAGGCCAACCAGGAGCAGTTGAGCGAGCGCTGGAATGAGCTCCTCCTGAAGCAGTCTGACGTCGAGAAGGCCTAGGAGGTGGCTGCTGCACAGGCCGCCAAGGATGACGCCGATCTAAGGGAGCATCGCGTTCTGATCGACGCCCAAGAAGGAGACCTTGCCGCCAAGCTCCGCGGAAAGGATGATGAAATCGAAAATCTTGTCGCGTAGCGGACCCAGGAGCTGAAGCAGAGGCACAAAGACAAACTTGATGCTCTGGCCCCGGATCATGCCGACAAGTTGAAGGAGGCCATCGACGGTGCTGAGGCCGCGGAGGCCGCCAGGAACGAGCTGGCCGGCAAGGTAGAGAAGCTGGAGGTGGAGCTGGAGGAGCATAGGAAGGAGATCTCCATGCTGAGGAGCCACAGACACAAGACTGTCCACACCTTGGTGAAGCTGCAGGTCACCATATCTGACAAAACCAAACTGCTCTCCGAAGCCAATGACTCCATTGCCGATCTGAAGCTAAATCTGACCACCTTGGAGGAGACCCTTAAGGACAGCAGGGCCCGTGAAAAGGCCCTGGCCAAGGACCTCCAGGATGAGAGGTTGCTGCTTAAGAGTGTTGCCAACACCCACAACGACTATGTGCATGGCGCGAAGATCTGGACCGAGCGCCTCGTTTATGTTGCAGAGAGGCTCACCACACAACTGTCCATCATGGGCATGCCGAGCTTTAGGTTCTCCCACGAAGAGAGGGTGACACAGAGCACCAGGCTGACCATGTTCTTTGAGTGCGTCCTTGACGCCCTGGTGCTGCATATATAGACACACACATCAACAAGAGTTGTGCATACTGAAAGTTATTCAACTGTGCATAGGGTCTGCGCCTGGCTCTGTACATAGGGTTATATGCCTTGACGGCAAGGCTAGTACAAAAGGGGGTTACCGGGGGTCCCGGCAACCGTGCCTTACGGGTAAAACTTGCGAAGATGTTCGATATTCTAGGAGTTGCTCGCTGGAATGCCATCTTCGATCTCCAGGCCGACTGCGCCGGGCCTGGTGAATCGTATTACCCGATAACGGCCTTCCCACTTTGGCGTCAACTTGTTGGAATTCTTGGCGGACTGAGTGCACCGAAGAACAATGTCACCTTCCTCAAGGCTTCGGGCATGAACCTTGTGGCTATGGTAGCGGCGGAAGGCTTGCTGGTAGCGCGCGGCTTGCACAGCAGCCTGAAGACGATCTTCCTAAAGGAGCATAGCATCATCTTCATGCAACTGCTCTTGCTCTAGCTCATCATAAGTGAGCACTCGGGGTGACCCATATGTGAGTTTTGTGGGGAGAAATGCTTCTGCCCCGTATACCAGGGAGAAGGGCGTCTGGCCGGTGGTTCGATTTGGTGTCATCCTGATTGACCAAAGAACCGCTGACAACTCATCAATCCACTGTATTCCACATTTGTGCAGCATGTCGAAATTTCTTGTTTTGAGGCCCCGCAACACTTCAGCATTTGCCATTTCTGCCTGGCCGTTGCTCCTTGGATGAGCAACAGAAGCAAAACATACTTTGCTGCCGAGGTCCTATATGTACTACATGAAGGTGTGGCTTGTGAACTGTGTGCCATTGTCGGTGATGATTCTGTTTGGCACACCAAAACGGCAAACTAGTCCTTTAAAGAACTTGACGGCTTATTGCACTGTCACCTTTCTCACTGCTTCCACTTCTGCCCACTTTGTGAACTTGTTGATTGCAACGTACAAGTACTCAAAGCCCCCGATAGCACGGGGAAAGGGGCCCAGTATGTCGAGCCCCCAGACCGAAAATGGCAAGGAAAGAGGGATCGTCTGAAGAGCTTTAGCTGGCTGATGAAGCTTCTTTGAATGGAACTGGCATGCTTCACACTTGGTTACTAGTGCAGTTGCATCCTAGAGAACAGTGGGCCAAAAGAAACCTTGCCGGAACACTTTGCCGGCAAGGGCTCTTGATCCTATGTGAGATCCACATATGCCTCCATGTATCTCTGCTAACAGCTCCAGTCCGTCCTCCTGAGGAATGCACTTTAATTTCACGTCGTTCAGTCTCTTCCTGTACAAGACATCGTCTACAAACTGGTACATGTTGGACCGACGGGCTACTTTCTCTGCTTCTTCCGGTTCTTTAGGGAGTTCCCCTGTTTGGAGGAACTGAAGGGTGTGTTGTGCCCATGCCGGAGCCTGAGGCTCGACGGCAAGGACTAAAGGCATGTCCTCTGTTGTGGGGGTAGTTGTCTCCACGGCAAGGGCTTGAGGCCCCGCCAGAGCATGCTGCTCCCCGGCAAGCTTGGGGTCCCCGGCAACTTCCTTGCCGGTGGCTCCTGGGAGCTCAGCGGGAAAGTACTTGCCGGGGCCTGACTTCCTTCGCTTATTCTGTCCTGCCGATGGTTCAATGGATGGCTGAGTCAATTGGAGCACAAAGGTCCCTGGTTCCACAGGTAACTTGAGGGCAGCACGTTTTGACAGGTCATCATCAATGTTGTTCTCTGCTCGAGGAACATGCTCTCTTTGCAGACCGTCAAAATGCTCCTCCAACTTCCTCACTTCATCTAAATAGGCTTCCATCAACGGGCTCTGATAATATTTATTAACTTGCTTGACGACAAGCTGTGAATCACCTCTAACTATGAGCTTCCTGATTCCGAGGTCTGCCACGATCCTGAGACTGGCAAGCAGTCCCTCATACTCTTCAGTGTTGTTTGTTGATCTCTCCCAGGGAAAATGCATCTGGATTACGTACTTGAGGCATTCTCCGGTGGGTGCAACAAGTAGCACACCAGGACCCGGTGCCTTGCAGCAAGAAAGCCCTGTCAGAGTACATAATCCAATCACGGCTCGTTTCCTTACCGGGGAGAGTGGTCTCTTGAATTTATTCGTCAAGCGTTGAGGTCCATTCTGCAATGAACTCTGCCAAGGCTCTGCTCTGAATTGTCAAAGTGCTTTCAAACCTGAGACCAAAGCTTGACAGTTCCAACGCCCACTCTACAATCCTTCCGGTTGCATCTGGGTTGTGCAAGATCCGTTGCAACGGGAAGCGAGTGATGATGGTGATCTCATGTGCTTGAAAATAATGACGCAGCTTCCTCGAGGCCATAAGAAGGACAAAGAGCAACTTTTGTACACCAGAGTATATTGATCTAGCCCCCTGCAAGAGGTAGCTGACAAAGAAGACTGGGTGCTACATCATCTTCTTCTTCTGTATCACTCCGCTTGCTTGCGCAAATCATGTCTTGCCGGCACCAGACTCTGCCGGGGGTCCTGCCTTGCCGGCACCAGACCCTGCTGGGGAAGGCTCCGGCTCATCATCTGACGGCCTTGCCGCTGCCGCTTCTTCTTCTTCAACTTCTCTCTGCGCTACTAGCGCAACACTGACCACTTGATTTGTTGCTGCTAGATATAGCAGCAACGGCTCTTGCGGTTTAGGTGCGACTAGTATTGGCATAGAGGATAGGTACCTCTTCAAATCTTGCAGCACTGCCTCTGCTTCTGGAGTCCATTTCATTGGACCTGCCTTTTTCAAGATCTTGAAAAAGGGCAAGGCGCGCTCAGCAGATTTGGAGATGAACCTACTCAGAGCAGCAATGCAGCCAGCAAGCCTAAACACGTCCTTGACTCGTCTTGGCGCCTCAATCCACTCAATCGCCTTGATCTTGTTGGGATTTGGTTCGATTCCATGTTGATGCACAAAGAACCCGAGAAGTTTGCCGGATGGGAAACTGAACACACACTTCTCAGGGTTGAGCTTGAGATTGATCTTACACAAATTTGCAAATGTTTCTTCCAGATCTTGCACGAGTGTTCCCTTGTCCTTGGTTTTGACCACTATGTCATCCATATAAACTTCCATATTTCTATATAGCTGGGGCTCAAAACCAATTTGGACTGCTCGAGGGAATGTTGAACCAACGCTTTTCAACCCGAAAGGCATCTGTATAAAACAATGCGTACCACATGGGTTGTAAACCCGGTCTTCTCTTCATCTTCCTTTGTCATGAAGATTAGGTGGTACCCTGAGTAGGCGTCGAGGAACGACAGCAGGTCGCACCCGGCAGTGGAGTCCACTATCTGGTCAATGCGCGACAAAGGGAAAGGATCCTTTGGACATGCTTTACTGATATCTGTATAATCAATGCACAACCTCCATTTCCCATTTGCCTTGCGCACCACCACTGGATTGGCCAACCATGTCGGGTGGAGCACTCCTCTGACCAAGCCTGCCGCTTCCAACTTCCTAATCTCTTCAATGACAAACTCTTGCCGCTCCAAAGCTTGCTTCCCGACCTTCTGCTTGACGGGCCGCGCATGAGGACAGACAACAAGGTGGTGCTCAATCACCTCCCTAGGAATGCCGGGGATGTCCGATGCTTGCCACGCAAACACATCGACATTCGCCTGTAGGAAGGCGACGAGCATGCTTTCCTATTTGCTGTCAAGGGTGGATCTTATGGTAAAAGATTCGCCCATGTCGTCCTCCTTGACTGGCCCTTCTTGGTTTCTGGTGGTGCTACTTTAGATTTCTTGCTCTTGCTGGTGGAGCTCTCTGGAACGTCCTCATCAGGAATGCAGCACTCCGAGGAGGCGCACTTGCTGGAGTGGGTGCAAGAGGCCTTACCGGTGACTGCGGTCTTGCCGGCGACTGAGGCCTTGCCAGTTTTCTTCCCCTTGGGAGCTCAAGTGGAAGGAGCAAGTGCTTTGGTGGTAGGTGCTACAACTGCCTCCCGGTAGAGTTGGTCGGCACAGATGAGCACATCTTTCTTATTGCAGCCGACAGTGATGATGCTCATTGGGCCAGGCATCTTCAGCGTGTTGTAGGTGTAGTGTGACGCTGCCATAAATTTGGCCAGTGCTGGACGGCCAAGAATCCCGTTATATGGCAACAGGATTTCGGCGACATAAAAAATGATCTTCTCTTTCCTGTAATTCAGGTCACCACCAAATGTGACTGGTAGTGTGATCTTCCCCTTAGGCTGGCTTCTCCCCGGATTGATCCCTTAAAACGTGCCCGGTTCATCGAGATCTCCATCAGGAATTTGCAACCTCTTGATCACCTTGGGCGAGATCAAGTTCAAACCAGCCCCACCATCCACTAGCATTTTTGTCACTTTGAGGTTGCGGATTGTTGGTCAAACCAACAACGGCAAGCACCCGACCGCGGTTGTGCGATCAGGGTGATCCTCGGCGTCAAAAATGATAGGCGTGTTGGACCATTTCAGTGGCTTCTAGGCATCGATCGTCGGCTTCGTCGCATTAATCCCGTGCACCCATTGTTTAAGATGGCGGCGAGAAGGATGCAACGAGGCACCTCCATGAATGCACATGACCTCTATGGCTTTCTGAAACTCGTGCTCTCATCATCGTTGTCATGATCATCATCTCCCTCTTTCTTGTCGCGGCCTCGAGCAGGCCTCTCTTATTGCTTGTCCTTGCTGCACCGACCCCCTCGGCCACCGCGCTTCTTGCCGGACCCCTCGGCACCATCCTGGCCCTTCTCCTTGTCTCTTCTTTCGTACTCAGCCTTCATAAGCTGCTCCATAAGCTGCTCAACTTACCGGCAATTTTGGAGGTCATGGCCTTTGGTGCGATGGATCTTACAATATTGCTTGCCGGACCCCTAGGCACCATCCTGGCCCTTCTCCTTGTCTCTTCTTTTGTACTCAGCCTTCGTAAGCTGCTCCATAAGCTGCTCAACTTACTGGCAGTTTTGGAGGTCATGGCCTTTGGTGCGATGGATCTTGCAATATTGCTTGTCGGAGCCCTCCGGCTTGTCGGCAGCCGCCAAGGCCTGGCAGGCATCACACCCGGCAATCTCCTTGCCGAGGTCACCAACTTTGGCCTTCTTGGCGGTTCCGGGGTTGCCGGATTCCTCGACGGCAAGCACGGTCTTGCCCCTGTGCTTCATATTGCGTCGTCGGCCCTTCTTTGTCGGGGCGACGATGTCTTCATCTCCAAAGTCACTTCCCGTGACGTCATCTTCACCGGGGTACTTCCTTCTTCAGCTCGAGTAGACCTATCGGCCAGAACATAAAGCTCGACAATATACGTAATGTTGTTCATCGCCAGCTCTTCGCGCATCTTACGATTGCGCATGTTTTGATGAAATGCGCTGATGACAGCAATGCTATGAATATCTGGGATGTTGTACTGCACACGGCTGAATCTCTGTATGTATTTGCGCAAGCATTCTCCATCCTTCTGGGGGATGAGATGCAAATCACTTGCCTAGCTAGGAGCCGTGTGGCCTCTAGTAAAGGCACCAACAAACTTGTGGAATAGATCCAACCAAGAGGAGATGGAATCCACTGGCAGGTGCATCAACCACGACCTAACATTGGGCTTGAGCACCAACGGGAATTAGTTTGCAAGAACCTTGCTGTCCTGAGCCCTAGCAGCTTGCATCACGATGGTGTAAATGCTCAGGAACTGGGACGGATGAGTCTTGCTGTCGTACTTCTCCGGGACCTCTGGTTTGAACGTGCAGGTAGCGGGCCACTGGAACTGCCGCCAGCTCATGGGTAAATGCTAGACAGGTTATTACATAAGGCAAGTCACCAGAATCCCCTAGCGTAGGCATGTACGTAGTGGGCCCCGCACGCCTATCAGATTGATGGCGCGCTTCCCGTCGTTGCTCGATGGTGGTTTGGGCATCCTCTTTGAGCCGTTCCTGAAGAACTTGACATTGGTCGCGACGAGCTCGTGGATCAGATGATGCTGTGGATACGTCGTCATGGGCATCGACCTAGTGAGCTGGCCACCGCTATCATCGTGGTGGAGGGGAGTGCACCGTGGTTGCAGCGCCTCCGATCCTCCCACTGCCGGTGTGCGCCGGCTCAATGGACCGGTGTCGCGAAGGACTTGCCTCCTGGTGGCCATCATTATTGGCATGGCCAATAAGGCTATGGATAGAAACCCCCACTCTTCTTGCTTCTTCGCAGCAGGAGGAAAGTCGAGGAGCAGCTGTGCTCGTGCCAACGCCTCTGCTCGCGTGGGTGGCAGCGAAAAACGCGAGGAACGGAGGTGCTCGGACTTCTAACTATGTTAGAAGGAGCTCCATCACGGTTCCGCGGCCGCGCGCTATTTTCACCAACATCTTGGCGTGCATGTCGGCCCTGCGCATCTCCAGAGTGATGCTGAGGGCTATTGCCATGGCGACGCCCGGGGTCACCAACATCGCGGCGCTTCTCAGTGTGCATGACCTAGCAGGACCAGGTGCATGCGCCAGCGGGGTCGTCTTCCTTCCCTTGGATGTCCCCATGCTGCCTGTAGGCAGCACGGCTCCGTCCTTGGATGCGGCGGCGCGCGGATCATTGTCACGGCTACGGACGATGCCGCTCGCCTGGCTCCTGGTACCCGAAGGGCATGGGTGCTCTTGATCTCCACCGCCACTAGCGTCTACCCCGTCGCCCGTCCATGTTGGCATGGGAAGATCGGCTCCATACGAACCGATCGTCGTGATCATCTTGTTCTTTGGAGCCATGGTGATGAAGAAATTGACGCGCTAACTGCTAGATCAGGTTTGTACAACCTCATCTCCCCCTACCTGGCACGCCAAAGATGTCGGGGAAACGACACCTATGGGATCACGTGGATCCCTTCTACGGTTGGCAAGGAGAGAGGGGTGTGCAAAGAGTAGGTCCAGCAATCAACACGATGGATTTTTAACCAGGTTCGGGACGCTGAGAAGCGTAAAACCCTAGTCCTGCTTTGAGTGTATATTTAGTGTTCTTGGACCTCAACTAGCTGCTATGCATGCCTAGTCCAAAAAATTTGAATCCCTCTCCAGTACGCCTTGGGCCTCCTTTTATATATCCAAGGGGTCGCCATAGTGGCACACAGGAGGTGTAAAGTAGCTACAGTGCATATGTTTATCACTAACATTGTAGGACAAATGCATTAAATGCATTGCTTACGTGCCCCCTAACTTTATCGGGGACAGAAACAGAACTCGTCCCGACCGTCGCTGCCTCACCCCATCTCGATACGCATCCAAGATGACGCGGCATGCAACGCCAAGCTGACTGGCTAGCCGTTGCGCTGGAGCGGTGGCAGGATCTTCATGAAGATCTGCATGCCACCACGCAGGTGCTTGCCTAGTTGGCAGGCTGGTCGCTGTGCTGGAACGGTCGAGGGTGGCGGAACCTTGTCGTGCATGAGCCTCGTGGTGGCTTCGCAGTCATCCCTGGCAAGAGTCTTGCCGGGGCCTCGCGGTCATCCCCGGCAAGAGCCTTGCCAGGGATTTCGTCCTCAGGTCTTCATGAAGATCTACATGCCACCAGTCTTCACAAAGATCTACATGCTACTACATGTGTCCCTGAGTCTTAGTCTTGACGTTTTCGATGGTGTCAGAGTTGTCAACCTCAAGGGTGGTGGTCTTGTCAGTGCTTCTCTAGCCGTCCCAGCAAGGGTCTTGTCGGGGGTCTAGCTTGTTTTCTGCTCTCTGTTTACTGGCTTGGATGTCGCCTTGGTCGTCTTGTATTTTTCCTTCAACTACTTTGTCAAGCTCACCACAGGTACGGCTACAACTGCTCGTGCACAAGTAAGGGGTACAAAAGGGCCCAGACTTATGTACACCGACAGGGTCACCCAAACAGAATTGAACAAGACTCTCAAAGAATTAACACGGATGCACCTAGTCCTTCTGAAAAGAAAAAGAAGACAAACAATAATAGGACTTTGCATGCCTATAGTGAAACTGAAATAGAAAAACCTCCTGATAATGATATTGAAATTTCTATCTCTAATGCTAAAACTTAATGTGGTAATGAACACTCACCTTCTGATAATTAAAAAGATAATGGTGAGGTTTATGAAGACACTCGACCAAATAATAAAGAACCAGACAATGATGTTGAGATAGAACCAGCTGTTGATCTTGATAACCCACAACCCAAGAATAGAAGATATGAGAAAAGTGACTTTGTGGCTAGAAAACATTGAAAGGAAAGAGAACCATGGGTTCAAAAGCCTATGCCCTTTCCACCTAAGTCAACTAAAAAGAAAGATGATGAATAATTTGAAAGCTTTGCTGAAATGATTAGGCCAGTCTTTTTGCGTACTCATTTGACTGATATCTTAAAAATGCCTCCTTATGCAAAGTACATGAAATACATCATCACCAATAAGAGAAAAATACCGAAAGATGAAATATCCACTATAGTTGCTAATTATACTTTTAAAGATGGAGTACCAAAAAAACTTGGAGATCCGGGAATACCAACTATACCTTGCTCCATCAAAAGAAACTATGTGAAAACTGCCTTGTGTGATTGGGGAGCTGGTGTTAGTGTTATGCATTTTTCTTTATATAAAAGACTTTATTTGATAAACTCACACCTACTGAAATATTATCTTTGCAAATGGCTCACAAATCAACTGCCATACCTATCGGTATTTGTGAGGATGTGCCCGTTGTTGTTGGTAATGTTACTATTTTGACTGACTTTGTTATACTTGAGATGCCCGAGGACGACAACATGTCGATTATCCTTGGTAGACCCTTCTTAAATACTACAGGGGCTGTTATTGATTGCACTTGCTGAAGAAACAATTCCAAGTGAATGGTATTAATGTTATTGAAAAATCTTCGTCAGTCACTATTGGAAGTTTTCAGGTACCTCTACCTATTGTTAAAAAGATATATGAAATGCTTATTGTTGGGGACATTCATATCCCCATTGAGGTAATTTAGTGATTTATGAAAGTTCTTTGGTTTCGTGCTAATCGAAAGTGGTTGTTAATAAAACTTGATCAACCTTATTAATGGATCATCTTTTGAGAGGTATGAAGTTGATGAATTTAGTGAGCACTACCTTCTGTCCCTACATTTTGTTTTCTGTTTTTACTAGTTAATAAAATAAAATGCCATGCTTTATCTGTTTTCTGAGTTTTCCGTGCAATAAAAAAATGACCCGAAAATAAAAGTTCTCAGAATGTCCTGAAAATTTTAACACGATTTTTTTGAATATTTTTTATTTTCTGGTGCAAATAATATCAGAGGGAGGTGCACCTGGTGGGTTGTGGTCCCCACGTGGGGCCCCTCACTTACTTCTTCCTCCCACATCACCACATTCCTCCAGAAACAAATCACCATTGCTCTCTCTATCTCTCTCTCGTGTTCTTGCTCCCGAAACTGTGGATTTTGATCTCTTGGCTAGAAGCTCTGTTTCCGAAACTGTTTTAGGCATTTGTTGCTTGGCATGTGACTCCTCCTTGTATCCAATTAGTTTTTGCTTTAGTGGTTTATACTTTGAATAATTAGCTACTCTTGGTGCTGCTATAGATGAGCTTGCATGTTGAATTCTTAGAGTTCTAAGTAGTTTGAATGCTTGCTTTGTCCTCTATTCATCCCTATGAGTAGTTGCTACCATTCTTATGAAGTTTTGTTAATAATTTTTTGTGACAATTTTTTTCCAGAAAATTGTACGCGAACATTATGCATTTATTAGGAAGGAGTTCTTCGAGGAGGATATCGGAGGCATCTTCTAGCAGCAGCTCTGCTGGTCGGTCTTATGTTGAACCAAATAAGGGAAGATATTATTTTCTTGAGAGCGAGTGCTACGTCTTGAGCTTGCGTTGGTTTTCCTCGAAGAGGAGAGGGTGATGTAGCAATAGTAGCGTAAGTATTTCCCTCAGTTTTTGAGAACCAAGGTATCAATCCAGTAGGAGGCTCCTCAAAAGTCCCACGCACCTACACAAACAAACTGAGAACTCGCAACCAACGCAATAAAGGGGTTGTCAATCCCCTCATGGCCACTTGCGAAAGTGGGATCTAATAAAGTATATTTTTGGTATTTTATGATATGGATGCAAAAAGTAAAAATGCAAATAAAAGTAGATTGAAAGCAAATATGATAAGAGATAGACCCGGGGACCATAGGTTTCACTAGTGGCTTCTCTCAAGATAGCATAAGTATTACGGTGGGTGAACAAATTACTGTCGAGCAATTGATAGAAAAGCGCATAGTTATGAGATTATCTAGGCATGATCATGTATATAGGCATCACGTCCATAACAAGTAGACCGACTCCTGCCTGCATCTACTACTATTACTCCACACATCGACCGACTCCTGCCTGCATCTAGAGTATTAAGTTCATAAGAACAGAGTAACGCATTAAGCAATATGACATGATGTAGAGGGATAAACTCAAGCAATATGATATAAACCCCATCTTGTTATCCTCAATGGCAACAATACAATATGTGCCTTGCAACCCTTTTTGTCACTGGGTAAGGACACCGCAAGATTGAACCCAAAGCTAAGCACTTCTCCCATGGCAAGAAAGATCAATCTAGTAGGCCAAACCAAACTGATAATTTGAAGAGACTTGCAAAGATAACTCAATCATACATAAAAGAATTCAGAGAACAATCAAATATTATTCATAGATAAACTTAATCATAAACACACAATTCATCGGATCTCGACAAACAAACCGCAAAAAGAGTTTACATCGAATAGATCTCCACAAGAGAGGGGGAGAACATTGTATTGAGATCCAAAAAGAGAGAAGAAGCCATCTAGCTAATAACTATGGACCCGTAGGTCTGTGGTAAACTACTCCCAACTCATCGGAGGGGCAATGATGTTGATGTAGAGGCCCTCCATGGTTGATTCCCCCTCTGGCAGAGTGCCGGTGAAGGCTCCAAGATGGGATCTTGTGGATACAAAAGGTAACGGTGGTGGAAATTGTGTTTCGTGGTGCCCCTGGATGTTTTCGAGCTACGTAGGTATATATAGGAGGAAGAAGTACGTCAGTGGCCGCCCGAGGGGCCCACGAGACAGGGGGCGCACCCTACAGGGGGGCGTGGCCTCCTATCTCGTGGAGTCCTCGTCCGCTTCTTGACTTGCACTCCAAGTCCTCTGGATCACGTTCGTTCCAAAAATCACGCTCCCGAAGATTTCATTCCGTTTGGAGTCCGTTTGATATTCCTTTTCTGGCAAAAAAACAGCAATATGGGCTGGGCCTCCGGTTAGTAGGTTAGTCCCAAAAATGATATAAATGTGTAAAATAAAGCCCATAAACATCCAAAAGGGGTAATATACTAGCATGGAACAATCAAAAATTATAGATATGTTGGAGACGTATCAGCGAGGCCCGAGGTCATAACGCAACGGTTGTGGCTACACGGCGGGCTGAGGCATCCGCATCGAGACTCTATGAGCTACCACTCCGACCATTACACAGGCTACTAAATGATTACCAAGTTAATCCAAAAACCTAAGCTTGGGGGAGTATGTATTTCCATCGACATTACATTCATGTTCACACATTTCATTCCAGTTGTCGGTGTTCACACATTTTCATTGTATCATCCATGCTAAATTTATTTTCTAGCCTTCTTCTTGTGTGTTTGAAAAACTTTGAGAAAATCCAGAAATATGTTTCTTGCTTCTTTTTTTATTTTTCTTCCTAGTTAAATTGTAGTAGCACTAAAAAGAAAACCCCAAAAGATTTCCTTGTTCTTCTTTTGCTTGTTGGGAGCTTTCCCGTGTAAATAGTTTTTCTCATTTTTGCTTTCCTATTTTCATTTGCTTGTTTACGAAAAAACCAAAAAATTCAAAAATATTTTTAGTGTGTTTCTCTGAATTTCTTTTCTTTTTGTTGAGTCATACTGAGGAGAAGACCACAATGAAAATGTTGAGTGGCTCTCATTTGCATTATTGTTGATCTCACAAAGAGCCCATATTACCTTGTCTTCTCCTTTTGAATAAAATGTTTGCGGATTCTAGCTTAGTCCATGCCACTCTTGCACTATTATTATTTTCAAATCGTTTGGTCGTGCAAGTGAAAGGCAATAATGACGATATTCGATGAACTGGTCATGGCAGAGAGAAACGGTATGAACTTGGCTTGTTCTGTTTTTGTAAATATGTTTAACCTAGAATCCATGATTCAGCCTATTATGATCAAACATGTTTGCAATGAAAATTAGAGATTATAGTTTCTCATGCCATGCATAAGTAGCTTGGAGTGAATAATGACTTATCTTGGATATCAACATTGCGTTAAAATGATTGTGATGTAGTATGATGATATGGTATCCTCCTCTAGATGTTCGAGTGGCTTGACTTGGCACATGTTCATGCATGTAGTTGAATCAGAACCAACATAGCCTCTATGATATTTATGTTCATGGTGTTCATATCCTACTCATGCTAGTATCCAATGTTACTTATGCATAATGCATGTTCACGGCTGTTGTTGCTCTCTAGCTGGCCGCTTCTCAACCTATTTGCTAGCCTTCGCCTGTACTAAGTGGGAACTCCGATTGTACATCAAAAAAGCTAAAACCCAAGTTATTCTAGATGAGTCCACCATAGCTACCTATATGTGTTATTACCCTGCCATCCTAAGTAAATTTGCATGTGCCATCTCTAAAAACTTCAAATAAATATCCTTTTTGTGTGCCTGGATCGTTCATGGAACGACAGGAGGTAGTCGGTATCTTCCATGCTAAGCGGGTTATTCTTAGGTCGAGTGTTTATTCACTCACCATCGCACGAGAAAAGGGTGGTAATAGGGATGCCCAGTCCCTAACTGCAAAAAGAATTGATCTCTCAAATAATCAAACAAAAACTCCTAATGGAGTCATAACCTTTACCTTTCCGCTTGGGAACCGCCACTAGCGTGCTTAGTATGGGAGGTATTGATAACTGATGGTCATGAAGTAAATGAGAAGGGTGCATGTCTCAAAACTTCATTTACCTCTAATTTAAAACTTGAGCTCTGGCACCTCTGCAAATCACTGCTTCCCTCTACGAAGGGACTATTTATTTATTTTTATGTTGTGTCATCACCTTCTCAAATAAGCGCCAAAACCTGAGAGCACTGATGTCCTGTTGATGCATTGTGTGTAGCTAATGTTGGGTGCATCATGACTGGATCTTTTCTACCATGAATTACAATGTTTAGTCGATTCTTGAACTTTAGATGTGCTCTGCATTTATGTTTTGCAGTCTCAGAAAGGGCTAGCGAGATACCACTATTGTCATATTATATCATGGTTGTTTTGACAATGTGTTGTTGTTTGAGATACCCTATTATTGCTCTCTAGTTGATTATGTCATTGATATGAGTTAATATAATTTTTAAGAGTTATTGTCGACATGGTTAGTTATAATCTTTGCTGAAAACCTGGGTGCTATTTAAGCTTATTTATGAAACAAGAGCAAAAGAGTTCATAAAAGTTTTTCTTTTCCACTTTCAGTTTATCAACTGAATTGCTTAAGGACAAACAAAGGTTTAAGCTTGGGGGAGTTGATAAGTCTCCGTCGTCTCTACTTTTCCTAACGCTTTTCCTCTCGTTTTGGACTCTAATTTGCATGATTTGAATGAAACTAAACTGGACTGACGTTGTTTTCAGCAGAACTACCATGGTGTTGTTTTTGTGGAGAAATAGAAGTTCTCGGAATACAACCCACCAGTGCGTGCCACCCCCTCCAGGCGCACCCAAGTGGGTTGTCCCCACCTGGTGGCCCGATGACCCTGAAACCGACACTATAAAATCACATTATTCCAGAAAAAATCAAGGAGAAAGAATTATCATGTTTCACGATACGGAGCCACCGCCGTCTCCTGTTCTTCATCGGGAGGCCAGATCTAGAGTCCATTTGGGGCTCCGGAGAGGGCGGTCTTCGATCTTCGTCATCACCGACACATCTCCATCGCCAATTCCATGATGCTCCACACTGGGAGTGAGTAATTCCTTCGTAGGTTTGCTGGTCGGTGAGGAGTTGGATGAGATTCATCATATAATCGAGTTAGTTTTGTTAGAGCCTGATCCCTAGTACCCACTATGTTCTGAGATTGATGTTGCTATGACTTTTCCATGCTTAATGCTTGGCACTTTGGGCCCGGGTGACATGCATGATTTCAGACCTGAACCGTTTATGTTATCACCATTATGTCCATGTTCTAGATCTGATCTTGCAAGTTATAGTCACCTACTATGTGTTATGATCCGGCAACCCCGGGGTGACAATAGTCGGGACCACTCCCTATGATGACCATAATTTGAGGAGTTCATGTATTCATCATGTGTTAATGCTTTGTTCTGGTTCTCTATTAAAAGGAGGCCTTAATATCCCATAGTTTCCAATAGGACACCGCTGCCATGGGAGGGTAGGACAAAAGATGTCATGCAAGTTCTTTGCATAAGCATGTATGACTATTTACGGAATAGGTGCCTACATTATATTTATGAACTGGAGCTAGTGTTGTATCACCCTAGGTTATGACTGTCTCGTGATGAATATCATCCAACGAGTCACTGATCCAATGCCTACGAATTTATCTTATATTGTTCTTACTAAGTTACTATTTTTGCTATTGCTATCGTTACTGCTACAAAAACACTACTATCACTGTTACCATTACTGTTGCTGCTACCATTGCTATCAAAACTATCATATTACTGTGCTACTAATCACTTTGCTGTAGATAATTAATCTCCAGGTGTGGTTGAATTGACAACTCAGCTGCTGATACTCGCAAGTATTCTTTGGCTCCCCTTGTGTCGAATCTATAAAATTGAATACTCTACCCTCGAAAGTTGTTCTGATCCCATATACTTGTGTGTTATCACCTTCCTCTTCTTGATCTCATCAAGCTCTCTTTTTAGGGCCTTCCTATGCTTTTCTGCCACCCTTGCTGTGTCATCACTCTTGCATGCTTCATCTATTAGTTCAGCATAGTTCTTGGTCAATACAACGTGCCTCACATAGTCCATAGTTGCCTTCGGTCTGTCATCATGTACATCCAAAACTGCATTTGATGTTTGTGGCCCCAACGCATCGTCAGCGTCCCAAGTCCATCACCATCGTATGAAACGGCGGGGCAAATGCATGACCGTGTGCATCTCCATTATTTTGAGTATGTGGCAGCACACAATCCCGTCCCATTCGTATTGTAGCATTCGCAATGGTATTCACCTTTGTTTACCGAGGCCCTCAAAAAGTAGTTTCTTCCCTTGTCTGAGTCTTCAGGTTCTGAATCAGACATGCCCCCTGAGAGTACACACTTTGAATGTACATTCGTCAACCTGGTAAGCTGCATACATGTTGGACAGCTTTATTTCTTCCTGGAATCTGCATGTTTTGTGCTCGTTAAATTCTCATATTCTTTTTTAACAACTTTTGTTGAGGTAGGGCACAACAAAACAAGCGTATTAAAATCAACGATGGTAAAGCAAGCATTTTTTTCCACATTTCTTTGTGTTGATTGTTTTCACATGGCAACTGTAGTTTATTTCACATGGTAGTTAAAGCATAACGAGCACGACAATCAATATGTTGTACAGTGTAATCCTGTGCTATTTTTGAAATGACCATTATGTCAAAAGATGTCAACTACATTGCATTCTACATGGCAACTACTGTCTTTCTGGCAGTGCAACTACATCATATTGTTCTCATGGCAAATCAGGTCATCTTACATGTGAAATACCATTGTACTATACATGGCAATTAACTACATCCTACATGGCAACCACACCACATTCAAAATAACAACTACACTTTCTTTCACAACACATGGCAACCATTATTTGTTTTCCAACTACTCAGTTTTTTATTCCATTTTTCATCTTTTGCATTTATGTGTTCACTACAGATGGCAGTTTCAAACCAGTACACATGGCAAACATATTTTTTCATATTTCTAGTTTGCTTCATTTTTTAAACAAGCATGCAGAGTTTGTTCTTTGTTTTATCAAACAACATTTTTTGTTTCTTTTAGCATTTTTCAATGTTGAATGTGTCATGTCAGACATGGTAAATAAGATCGTACAATCATTTACTTACTTGTTAAATATCTTGTTGGTGTATATCTTGCTCATTTGCCTCTCCACCGGTAAATATGTTAGCAATTTAGGCTGCTTGAGTGCGGTGTTTGCTTCTTGTTGTAGCTCAGATCCCGGTATTTTCTGTTGCAAAGATGAATATTGCTTGGCAAACTGCACCAATGAGTTGTCAGGGCTCACATAACACTTCAAAACAGCATTGAACCCCTCGTTGCATTGTGTAGTCTGCAGAAATGGATAGAAGCATTGCATGAAGAAGGCTGGCACCCAGTACATCCGCTTCTCCCACAGGTTATCAAGTGTCTCATTGTCTTGGACTTGGTATTTTTCAATCATAACCGTCCAGCTCCGTTCAAACTCTTCCACTATCAAGTTGTGGTCAACACACAACTCAAATGCCTTGTGTAGCTCTGGACGGTCAGCAAAGAATGGTCCTAGCGTCTCTTCAACCTTCTTAATACTATGCCACCTACAGTGCATGTGCACTGCCAATGGAAAGACCTCCTCTATGCATGCATGCATGCTAAAGTCCTGGTCTGTTATTATGTTCATTGGAGAAAGTCCACCCATGAACTCCTAGAAGGTTTTGAACAGCCAAGTGTAACCATCAGTATCTTCGTTCCACATGAGACCTCAACCTAACTGCAAGGAATGCTTGTTGTTATTTATTCCTATGAATGGAGCACATAGCATCTTATACATATTCGTGAGATATGTCGTGTCGAAAGAAATACAATCACGGAAATGTTTGTAGGCTCTTCTTGCCGCACCATCCCCCCAATACATGTTTCTGACACGGTCCTCATCGTCCAATCTTATCCTGTAGAAGAAATCAGGATCTACTTTTGCTTTCTCTTCGAAGTAGGCGATCGTGTCTTCTATGTCAGCCAACCTACTCTCTCGATGGTACTTTGCCTTTAGGTTTCTGACATCTGCTGGTATGTAGGGCATGCTACTCAGACTTCCATCTTTGCTGTGAATCAAGGATAGTACTGGACCATTCTTGATGTACCGACGTTACAATCATGCAGCAACTTTATGAATTTCTTCTCGTGAGTACTGAAACCTATGTGGGCGCTCAGAAATCTTACTAGGTCAAACTTCTTTATCAGATCGTGATTGTGTTCCTCGACATATTCGGTGACCACCCACCAAGCTCCATCTGTGTTTAGCTTCATCCTGACAAGGCATCCCATCTTGAGAATGATGCCTCTCTTTTGTTCCGGCACGACAGGCAGAACACCTTTACCCTTCTTGTTCTTTCGTGCCTTGTAGCACCTTAGCTCACCTCTATTGTACTTGTTAGTTTTTTATTTTCCTATGGTATTCTGTGTTCATAGCAAGTCCATGGAACAATGCATATCTCTGGTAGTATTGCTTGGCATCTTGAAATGAACCAAATCTCTGTCCAACATAAGGTGGTTGAGTTGGCATGATTTCTGATTGTCCCTCTTCTTCTTCCCCTTGTGTTTCGTCATCAGTTTCATCATTCACTTTGGTATTGTCAGTTGTTTCATCTATTTGAATGTTGCTTGTGCCGGTGTGCATAGGCGTGCTTGTCTTCATTGTTGCAACGATTGCCAGTTCTAACACTGATTCTGCATTGTTTGTGGTAGTATCGATGGCTGGCTCATGGAACACTCCTTCCGTGTGCTCTGAGGTACCCGCAGTAGATGTTTGTGCATAGTTTTTGATTGTAGTCGAAGCTCCTGCATTTTTTAAAATCATGTACGTGTGTAAGTAGTATTGCTTGAATGGCATCTTCATTGAAATGAAATATGGCAGTTGCATCTGATTGTTCATGGCAACCGCAACTTATTCTACAAGGAAATTTTCATAAGTGCCCACGCACTGATGACGCATTGGATTGAGGCATCTACAAATGTTACTGTTCCCAGTTTCGCACAGGTAGATAACCAGGTGTATAAGTTACATGTATAAAGTTTTGGGATGTGCAAACTTTGAAATCATGGTAACTGAAATCCATATTTTTTTGGCATGACATCATGCATATATGCAAGTCTTGAGCATCTGCATTTGGCCAGGTATGGCAACTGGAGTTGTCCAGCCATGGCAGCTACAGTTAACCTAGTATGGCATCTGCAGTTGCCTAGTCATGGCAATCAGCATCTTAACATCAAATGCATGCTAAGTACACACACGGCAAATGCAGGTAATCACAAATGGCAAATTCACACAGACAGTAATTGACAAATCCAGATGATCATAGATGACCAATGGACGTATTCACTTGGTGGCAACAGCAGTTGCCACGACTACCCATGACAAGTGCACTTTCCCAATGCTTTTCATAAAGCAAATGCATTTTTTCCTAGTTCACATATTACCTTGATTTGCCACATGTGCTACTTGAAGTTGGTGTGCCACTCAAGTTGGTGTGTTGTATCTGCATTACTGATGGCCTGCAATGGTGCAGCTTTCCACGAGACTTCTGGTGGTGCGGTTGTGCCATAAGAAGCTACGATCATGTCAACATATATCATAAGATGGGATGCCATATTTATTCTTTTTGTATGAAAACCTGTTAAATCTCACTTTTTTCCTTCACGCATCATGTGGATGTTTAGTTTCGAAATCATGGCAAAACATAGTCCACCATGCAAGGAAACTACAGTCGACAAGCATCAACCAATTGCAGTTGGTCAGGCGTGGCAACTGTAGTTGTTAAAACATGGCATATGTAGTTGAGAATTCATGGCACCTGCAGTTGTTCAGACATGGCAACTGCAGTTCGGTCATGGCACCTGCAGTTGTCCAGTCATGGCAACCATAGTTAACAACTGCAGTTTGTCAGGCATGGCGACTGTAGTTGTTAAATCATGGCAAATGTAGTTGTTAAAACATGGCATATGTAGTTGTTCAGTCATGGCAACTGTAGTTGTTAAAACACGACAATTGCAATTGTTCAGTCATGGCAATTGTGTGAAATCATGTATGGCAAATGGCAATCGTACCTTTAATTTGGCACATGCAGTATTCCACTGATGGCAAATACAATTGACCAGGCTTGGCAGGTGCATTTTTCATCATTTTTTGTTTTTCTATCAGCTACAAATGCCAATGTCATCTATTTTTCATTTTTGTCACACCACGTAAATGCCTAGTCTTTCTCTAGTTTCCTTTTCCAATAGATTGTCCGCAAGATCATTTTTTCTTATGTCTCACCTATGTAAGATGTTGATGGCAGGTATCCGATTGCCACATGTTGCCACGTGGTGCATGATGGTCCTGTGTTTTTCAAAATACTCGTAAGTCTGCCATCCTTGCAATTTTCTTGCCACATCAACATGCTCGCATTACCTTGATTTTCCACATTTGCTATTTGAAGTTGGTCTCTCGCATATCTATCACTGATAGCCCGCTGTGTTGCAACTTGCCATGCTATTCCTGCCTGTGTGGTTGTGTCATAAGAACTTTTGAACAATGTCATTGTAGTACATAAGTAGAATGCCATTTCCAAGTCCACAAACATGTCAACTATCACTTTGTTCATCACACATCGTACCTATGCCCGCGTACTGCTCTAGTAGTGGCACCAATGGTCCTGCTGAAATGAGTTGATTGTACTCTATTGCATCCCAAGGGGGCGCTAGTGGCCGTTCAGAAAACCAAGGATCAGTCTCATCTTCATGATTCATTTTTCTGCTTCTCCCACTGTTTTTTAATCACTGCATGAATGAGAATGCATTATTATTCTAATTCCATTTTGTTGTTTCCACAAAAAAGGAAACACGGCAATCTTATCACATGACTAGCATAAACAACTATTACAGCATGGCAAGTAGAAAACATCGTAGCCATGCATCTCTGTTGATAGGGCATGCATATTATTTCTTTCTCTACAACCTGGATGGCAACTACCATGTACAACTAACGGCAACTAACTACATAACATGATGGCAACTAACAACAAAGTTAAGTGGTAACTATTTTTTCCTTCATATGTGCCGGCCAAAATTCTCTGCTCCGCCCTGCTTCCCCATCGTTTTTTTGTCTAACTCTTAGTGAATCCTTAACATACTTTTGAGCACCTTCCGGTAGCAACCCCAACCTAAAAGCTTAGTTCGAACTTCTGATCACCCGTATTTATGAAAGATCAGATCTAGGATACAAGATGGCAACTTTGTGTATTTTGGAGGGGAGATGAGAATGCACATGAACGGCCGGATTCATGTGATTTCCAGATCCATGCGGCACAAATCTAGTACGTTTGTGGTTTGTTTACCATGACCTTCTGGATCCAGTCGCCATCTACATGGGAAATCTTGAAGTGAAATTATTGGGGGGAGGAGATAGGAGAACGACTAGATGCAGGATGTTTTATCACCTTTTGTTTGAGTTTGTTTTTGTGTTTTCCGTCGAGGGGGGCTATAGTGATCTGATCTGATTGTGATGGCAAGTATAGAAGGAAGCGGATGGAGGTAGGGGAAGATTTGCCGATCCGGAGGTTGGAGATGACCGACCACTACTAGGGAAAACCCTAGCAGTAGCGCGTGTTTAAAGCCTATCAGTAGCGCGGGGAGCAGCGCTACTAGTAAGGCGCTATAGCTAAAGGTTAGTAGTAGCGTGGGTTGGACCACGCTACTGCTATATCGACTTAGTAGCAGCGCTTTCTACTATGAGCGCTACTGGTAATTAGTAGTAGCGCTTCTCCTAGCACACGCTACTACTATTATTCCGTATTTCTTTTTTATTTCATGTTGTATTCATACACCTTTATACAAGTTTTCATACCACAGCAATTTAGAGAATGATTTTACATCATAATGAGTTATTACATCACTATGAGAAAGAGCCGTGGACTAGTTTCAAATGGATGGACATCCACTTGAAACTAATCCGCGGTTCTTTCACCCAATGATATAATAAATATCATCATCATCATCATCATCATCATCATCATCATCATCATCATCATCATCATCATCATATCATTAACAACTTATCATCATAATACATCATTGTCATATAAAACCTCCTCATGATCATCGTTTTCATCAATGAGACATCACATACAAGTTGGTCACTAGACATAATCACAACTACTCATCATCATCAACTCTCATAAACATATTGTACCTCAAGGACCTACTACATTCTCTTAGGACCTACTATATTATCTTAGGTAAAATAGCATAAAACAAGATAGCCCCTGACTCTCCATTATGGAGAATGGAGATTATCCTGTCTCCAATTCTTGCCTTTCGCACAATGTTGCTTCCAAGAACCTCCTTACGACTGTCCATACATTTTTTCCATTCTTTGATTATCATGTGTTCACCGGTTTTAGAAATACGGTATGGACAGGTGAGATTCGTAGGACAACCTGGCTGTATGTTCAAAACATCAAGGCAACCATTCTGATACATCAAATGAGGCACACAATTCGTCGGGATTTTCTGTTGAAAAACATAGTAATAACTTTGTAGTTAGAAATGTAGTTTAGTTTTAGAAGTATGCAAAAGATGCACGGATGTCATAATAGTAAAAGATCTTACCAGGATATCTCCATGGAAGTTATCGTGGTTCAACATGTGCACTAGTGGCACGTATTGACCATAATTTGGAGGAGTTCGATAAAAGGCATTGTAATTCTCAATTTCAGTACAATATGTGACCAGATGATTTTTCTCCTGATAAGTTAACTCAGAGCCACCGGTGTAGTTGGTTCTGTCTACCATCTTCCGCACATTCTTTGAAGAATGAAAGTAAGCTATCAATGGAAATAAGTTGTCAAGTATTTTGAAATAAACAATATAAATTACTTAATAACTATGTTTGAGGAACTCACATAGTGGTAGATTGGAAGCGTATCAACAAGGACCCAAGTGTCCAAATTGTCTTGGTCGATGTCAGGATCACCAAGATCCATGGTGACAAACATACCCTCTTGAAAATCATACATATTGCAAAGTGCTTCCCAACCTGGGCAACCAAAATGGGATACGCTCTCAGAATTGTATAGATTTACCTCAAAATCCATAGCATGACGGGTCCTTAGGTTAATTTTCTTTTTTCATTCCTCTCATGATCTTCAAAACCCATCCTCTCCAAGACATAGTGTCTTGCATGGCATGGGATAAGTTAGTTGAATTGTAAAAGACGAAAATTAAATGTTAAAGTAGTAAAAGTCAAGCTTAATTAAAAAAATACTTTGCGTCGTAGCTTACCGTATCACAATCGAAGGCCTCCTCGAGCTTAATGCTGAAGCGCCGACCTTCGTCCACGTGAGGCCTGTCGCAGAAACCACGGTTGTCGCCGCACCAGGAGCACTCCCCGGGACCTTCTTCATCCGACGACATTTCCTATGTTCATAATTCAAAGATTAAACTTGTACAATTAAATATATGTACTACAAAAACTATTTTAGATCATTATTATTCATCACGGGTTGACTATCGGTCTGTTGAGTCTTTTCTTGAAAACTCTGAGCTCACGTGGTGTATATATTCGACCGTCGGTGATGGTAGCTCCTCCTTTCGTTCTCGGGTGCATTACACCAAATTGTCTAGCACACGGGAACGAAGGAGAAGCTACCCCCACGAAAACAGTCGGGAATCTTCGTCCTCTCATGTATGGTGGAGACTCACCCTCACTGATTCCTCTATGACATTTGCGACCGTCGGTGATGGTCATTACTCCTCCTTCCCCTAGTGCATAACAAAGGTCTAGCACAAGGAAAAGAAGGAGAAATGACCCCCAGGACAACAGTCGGGATTCTTTGGCCTCGACAGACTTAAAGTCAACCTGAAATATCGTTTAATTATCTTTCTAGAAAATCCAGGCCACTCGATATTTCCTACATATTCTAGCACAAGTCATGCCATAATTCAGGGAAAATTCCGGCATGACCTTTGCTAAAACAGGACATATCGAGCGCCTGAAATTTACCGGAATGGAAATTAATCAACACTCCGCAAAACATAGGCCACTCAGAGGTGTAACCTGAACATGATCTGCCACTTGGGCAACCACATATCCTATTTGAGCAACACAAGATAAACATGTTTTTATCTACATCATATCTTAGAGGACGCATATTGACATGGAGATTTGGCTGGTCTCACCTCGAGGTCAGAGGGGGTCGATGACAGGGACGATGGTGGGGATGATGGAGGGGCTCCTTGATTTCCGCAAAAACAAAAACCTTATAAGTTATCACTAATACATCCCGAATAGTATCATACATATAACATCAGTAATACAATTAAAACCCTAGCGAACGACGGGTATCGACGATGAGGATGCGGGATAGGCATCGTCGACGTCGATGCGGGAATAATTGCTTAAACTAAAAAATAACAACAAATGTGATATCTTCAACTAGTTCTATTAATTCAACTAGTTCTTACTAAAAATAGACTTACTATAAATAGAAATAAACTAGTTCTTTCTAAAAATAAACTAGTTCAACTAGTTATATTAATTTTCTTACTAAAAATACATTAGTTCTATTAATTCAACTAGTTCTTACTAAAACTAAACTAGTTCAACTAGTTTATTAATTTACTTACTAATTATTTTAAACACTTACTAAAAACAATAAAAAAACTACATTATACAATAGTAAAAAACTACAGTGAAAAACAAAAAAAGATGGAGGGAGGAGGAAGGAGAGAGGAGGCGGGGGAGGAGACCGGTGGGATTGGAGGAGGGAGGAGGCAGGGGAAGGAGGGGGAGGGGGCGGCCGGAGGAGGAGGAGGGAGGGGCGGGGGTGGAGGGGGAGGGGTGGCCGGAGGAGGAGGAGTGTCGTGGAATTGTCACGTCAGATGTCCTAGTGAAAGGACTTAGTCGTGGAGCCATCGCAACTAGGAAGCTTAAAGGGGTTAATCGGGACAAAGGACACGGGGTTTATACTGGTTCGGCCCCTTATGGTGAAGGTAAAAGCCTACGATCCAGTTTTGAGTGGGATTGCTTATGTCTTGATTACCAGGGAGCGAATCCGCTTAACCTAGTTCTCGATATGATGTTACTTGCCCTGAACCGCCGCCGGATCGTCCCTTTATATACAGAGGTCGACGCCCAGCGGCTCTCAGAGTCCCGGTCGGCTCATAGACAGTGTCTGGCTCGGTCTCTGTCTATTCATGCCTTACAATACAAGTTACATACATATGGCGGTCTATCTCTATGGGCTTTGAGTCGCCTTTGGGCTTTGGGACCTTAGCTTAGCCGCCATCTTCAAGTGTCGTCTTGGGCTTCATATCCTTGAGTCGCCATAGGTATAACCCGACCCCTCCTGGGCGGGTCATACCTAATAGTTATATCCCCAACATTAGGCCCTAGATTGATTTGAACGGGTTCATGTCAATCTTCAACACTTAGAAAAATTCTTATGCTCTACGTTTGAACAGAAGTTCTTTAACCCACCATGACATCATCCTGTGGATTTGCGATAACCCGCCATGATGTCAACTGCCATTAATGCACATTTTGTCCAACATATCTCAACGGATCCTTATCTTAATGACCATCCTGAGAATCGAGGCATCTTAGTAGCTGGATAACCATATTTTCGGCCTCCTCATTTTTCGCGCCCACTTATCAGTCTTCCCTTATAAATAGACCCGACCAGGTCTTTCCTCATTCTCCCCTTCCTGCGTCTTCTTCCTCTTGCAACCCTACTGCCGCTCGATCTCCGCTGCCGCTGCAGAGCACCTCGTCTTCCTCGACCACGGCCGCTACATCAACCTGAGTTGATCTACAGAACGATGGCGACCCTCCGCAGTAGATCTGCAACTGTAAGTCTTCGCTTCTCCGCACCTCAGATTCGCATTAGGGTTTGCGAGTTCCTCTGTGTTCTTCGCTGTTCATCATGGTTTCTTCATAGTTCCTCCACCGCAACCTCTTTTGATTCAAAAGAAATATATGACTCATGCGGTAGTTGTTTTGCGTCCATTTTTTATACTAGCGGATCCCTTTTTCCTGTAAAGGGGCCTCATTAGAACTCACGAACTCATCTGTACTAGTTTTTTAGGCCTAGTATATTTTCTTTTTCTGAACAGCCATTGATCCAAAATAATAGTTGCAGTCTGTGAAACTTGTTTGCGTAACACTTAGGCAAAAAACTGTATTTTGTTAGATCCACCTAGTCATGGCAACTCTTATAACCGGCTTAAAATTGCAATGCTCAATTGATAAACTTGACCACCCATGGCGGTTTAGATAACTTGACTGCCCATGGCGCTCATGGCAGCTTAAATAACTTGATATAATTAGCCATATACCATTAGGCCCCTTTATAAGCCGCCATCTTGAATATGCACTGTAATATTTCTCTCCGGCTTAAATTTGAACCGTAAATTTTACTCTTTCTCAGGCTTCCATCACAATGCTACCCAAACAACCCACTTCATGCAATTGGGTCAAATCCATCGTCACAGACAGTATGCTTGATGACTTTGTGAAGACCGGTTATCTGCCAAAGAAGGAAGTTATGTCATATCGTGCTCCTGACCCGACGGAGGAAAAGCCTCAGCCCAAAGAGGGGGAGGTCATCGTCTTTACTGACCATATGAACCGGGGGTTTTCACCACCCGGCTCAAAATTCTTTAGAGACGTCCTGCACTTCTTTGACCTCCATCCTTAAGACATCGCACCCAATTCCGTGTCTAATATTTGCAATTTTCAAGTGTTCAGTGAGGTATATCTTGGAGAAGAGCCCAGCTTACTACTATTCAGAGAGTTATTTTACTTGAACCGCCAGAATGAATGCACCAACGGACCTATCATGGAACTTGGCGGGGTCTCAATCCAACGATGGAGCGTCATTTTTCCTTGTGTCAATCCACCAAGTCACCCCAAAGACTGGAACCATACATGGTTCTATTGCCAAGACACTTCTCCGGCTGATGAGAACCCTCTGCCCGGGTTTCATGCTCTGTGTCTTGACTCCAATCATCCACTTCCTGATAAGATAACAGCCGCCGAACGCCAGACGCTCGCCCCACCATGGCTAAAGTCAAGGCTCTTTTGGGGAATGGGCTGAATGGAATCGACTTGGTCCGAGTTTGGCTTGCCTGGTGGATCATTCCCTTGAGCCGCCGCCCCGGTCTAATGTGTACCTATACGGGTAAGAAGAATGACCCTCTGTGGCACAGCTCTGACGATTTGCCTAACCACGTCACTGATGATATGACAAAGTCTCTCCTAAATGAAAGCCTAGCAGACTAAGGTAAGGTGGGCTTAAGCCCCTTCTGCGAAGCTAACCCGGCTCCAGCAGTAAGCCGCCAATCTGAATAAATTACCTTCATCCTTCGATGTTTTATCTGTACTCACACCTTTACTGATTTTCACAGGCTGATGATAAATTCTGGAAGGCTAAATATGATCACGAGGCTTCGAAGAGGGCCAGGAAGGCCAAGAGAGCCGCCAGGAAAGAAGTCGCGAAGAAGAAGGGCAAGAAGGCCAGCGCCTCTGACTTGCTTCGACTAGAAGATACTTCTGAGTTGGAGGTAGCCCTTGACTCTCTTGGCTCCTTTTTTAACCACCTTATTGACACTGATTATCATCAGGAGGACACAGGAACAAGTCATGGAAAGGATGAAGAGGTAACTATCATTTCCTCCGACTCCGAGCCTTTGCCAAGACAGAAAATCCGAAGAGTAACCCGGAAGTAAGATTTTCACATCCCTTAGCTTATCAATATCCTCAATTTCTTTTGAAGTGATAGATTCATGAGAGCCAGAGGCAGACCCGGACCAGCAAGGACACGGAACTCTCCTCTGGCTTATGGAACACACCAAGGAAACGCTGGAATGAGGTCATCTCCGATTTCAATCCCTTTTATCCTTTGGCGGGTCTCACTCATCAACCACTCAACTCTTCTGACTCGAATTATCAGGAAACTTCACCTTCCTCCGATGACTCAATGCAGCCCAACTTGCCGGCTTTCAAAACCGCTCCAAGGTAATGATGATTGACTTATCTTGTATTCATTTCAATTCTTTATATTTAAACTAATCTTTTGATCTTATGCAGCGGAAAAGCAAAGCCTAGCAAGAAGGCAAAGAAGAATAAGCCGGCCGAAGAACCAATCTTCAAAGAGCCGGAATTCTAGACGGCCGCACCTGAGGCCTCTGTTCTTGATCCACCACCTGAACCCGCTCATGACATGCCGCCACTGACTGCTGACCCGCCTGCCGAACAAGCCGCCGATGGCTCTGAAAAACCAGAATTTTCTAGCCTGGCCAAGACAGACGACCCGCAAAATGCTGATGTTGAGATTACCAGGACCGGCTATACTGAGCCGAGGAGACCCACAGTGCTGGCCAAGTGTTCTGCCAAGGAGGATCTCCTGGAACGCCACAAGGTACGGTTTGATGTTGCTGATTACACTCACATGAGCATTGGAGAAATTTTTCTGGCTATCTTAGCCAAGTACACAACAGCCGTGACGTCGAAATTGATATGGTGAAGCAAATGCACCAGAAGTTTGAGGTATAATCTCTTCCCTTCCTTGATTTATCCTTCTTATGCTAGCCCCCAAGTCTATTGCTTATGATGAATATGTTGTAGACTTAGAACAAACATGTAAGCATTAGTGACATCCTTTGATCAAACCTTTAAAAATCCGGCTTAATCCGTAGTCCCCAAGGGCCAGTTTAATCAACCTGAATGAGCCAGTCCTTCACATGCTTGCTTAGAATGCAGTTGTGTAGCTTTTACCAGCAATATGCATTAGCCCCCAAGTGCCAAGTGCTCTTGCTTGCAAAGTACTTGGGACTTACTCTCATGAACCGCCACCAGAAAAAATTCTTTGGTAGACATTAGCCCCCAAGTGCCAGGTGTTGTTGCTTGCAAAAGGCCTGGTACTTAATATTATATGCTAATAGTCATGATTTTGACCCGGTATTTGCACATGCCACCACCACTCAACTTCAATCAGAAGTGTCTGATTTAAAGAACCGCTTGGAAGCACAGGAGACTGAGACCCAAAGAGCCAACTCCAAATTTGAATTTGGTGTATCTAAACAAGAGAAACTGAAAAAGGACTTTGAAGTGGAGAAAAAGGCCTAGGCTGAAGAAAAGATTGCTTTGACCAATCAAGCTGATAAAGCAGAGGCGGCTCTTGAAGAGGCGACCGTAGAATTATCCGGCTTAAAACGCCATGTCTCTTAGATGGTCTTAGCAATCTTCGGTAAGTCGCCCTGCAAGTGTCAAATATTTGAATCGTTCTAGTGATCATATAAATTGTCATTAACTCACCTGACATTGCTATGCAGGCCCCAGGAACACAAATCTTAACCAAGACATGCTGATAAAGCTGAATGCGGTTTACACGCTGGTGGAACAACTCTACACGGGATCTCAGCGTGCCTTAGCCATAGTGGCTCTGTGAAATGAAGTTCCCACACTTCTGGTGGATGTGCTAAGGAAGCTGTTTGTGCCGCCCCAGTGATTTACTGAAATAAGGCGGTTGTCTGCAAGAGCCGGAGTCGTGGCTGCTTTAAGCCGGGCCAAAGCTTGGCTTCCAGAATTAGACCTTGCCGACATCGCCATTGGGTATCCAAGCCTTAAGGAGGATGGCATGCCATTTGAACAAGAGGACTTCGCCGCTTGTGTGAAGGAAATACGCCCTGTGGCCACATTGATTGCTGATGAAGTGGATCTCACCAGGTACCAGCCGGGTTATGACGCGGAGAACCGGAGGATTCCAACGCCACACTATGAAGTGACCAGCCTGATCCCACCAACCCGTAAGCATACCTTCGCCCCTAACGTTGACCCGGCCAGACTAATTGATGATGGAGCTGAATTTGAAGCTTTGAATGGCATTGACTGGTCATCATCAACCTTCCAGGACAGGGAACAAGGCGAAGAAATGGAGAGGGCTGACCCAGAAGCTTCAGGTCAACAAGAGAATTGATCCGCCGGGCGGCTCATATTTGTAGCCTGCTGAAAAATAACTTAATCATTTGGACTCGGGGAGTCATGTAATAGGGTAGAAATGGCTTTGCTATGTCGTGCCATCGTGCATGTTTTGGTGCTCAACACTGTTAAGCCGCCATCTCATATTCACTCCTTTCTATACATATCATCTATTTTTCTTATGCTTAAGAAAGTCTTTGACCTGCCCCGCACATAGAAATAGATCACAAGAAAACCCTTGGCAGCTTACCGTAGGGTGGGTCATAATATCTTTATATATAACCTCTACTATGGAACAAAGAGTCACAGCTAAGCCTGTTGTGAAATATAGCTTTGAAACACAACTATAATGTCATACCTGTGATCTTTGTACTGCCGGTTTATTTGACCCGAACAGTAAGGGTGATAACCCAATCTTTGGAAACCATCACTTCCAAATATATGATGATTGTCATGTGTCGGCGAATTATCGTCCAAAACCAAGATGGGTTAATTTAAACCACACCTATACTTAGATCTTTGAAAAAAAATCTCAAGACAAAACAAAGGTTGCTTTCAAACAAAACTTAAGCCAAATAGAAAGGAAAAATCAAGGCTTCTGTTTCGAATACGATCAGTAAACCGTTCCAAAGGGTTTAAGCTAGGATTCAAATACAATCATGTAGCCCCCAGTGGCTTTGGCGTTGCGCCGATCAAGAGGATACCGACAGCTATGTTCTCTTTGGTTCGAATACGACCTATGTTTAAATAAGAAGCCCCCAAATGACCTTGAGAGTTTTTTAACGACTCTGATTTGAATACGATCAAAGTCGGACCCAAAAGGGGTTAAGCTATGATTCGAATACGATCAAGAAACCCCCTAGTGAGTTTGGCTATGTGTCGATCAAGAGGGTACCAACAGCTATGTTCTCTTTGGTTCGAATACGACCTATGTTTGAACAGGAAGCCCCCTAGTGATCATGAGGTTTTAACTGCTAGATTCGAATACGATCATGAGCCGAACCAAGAGGGTTAAACTAGATTCAAATACGATCAGCCCCAATTGGTTGTTTGAAATGATGATGATGAAGACATATGATCATTGAGGATGAAAAGGACAGAGATCCTGCTTTATTACTTATCATAATATATACATCGTCAAAATATGTACATCATGAGAGCCGGTGGCTCAAGTGTAGTAAGGCCGAAGATGAGTGATATTCCATGGCCGTCGGGTCTCTTCCTCTGACTTACATGAGTCTTTGTGCTCTCGAACATCGATAAGGTAGTATGACCCATTGTTCAAGTTCTTGCTGACCACAAAGGGCCCTTCCCAAGGTGGGGATAACTTGTGTGCATCAGTTTGATCTTGGATGAGCCAGAGCACCAAATCACCTTCCTGAAAGGTTCTGGACTTAACCCGGTGGTTGTGATAGCGGTGCAGGTCCTGTTGGTAAATCGCCGAGCGGGCTGCTGCCAAGTCACGCTTTTCATCTAACAGGTCAAGTGCATCATGACGAGCCTATTCATTATCAGCCTCAACTTAAGCCGCCACACGGGGCGAGTCATGACGGATGTCACTAGGTAAAACCGTCTCTGCTTCGTAGACCATGAAGAAAGGCGTGTAACCCGTAGACCTGTTGGGGGTAGTATTGATGCTCCATATTACAGAAGGTAACTCTTCAACCCAATAACCCGGCGTTCGTTGCAAAGGAACCAAAAGCCGGGGCTTGATGCCTTTCAAGATTTCCTGATTGGCTCTTTCAGCTTGACCATTGGATTGAGGGTGAGCTACTAATGAAACATCAAGCCGGATATGCTCACGTTGACAAAACTCCTCCATGGCGCCTTTGGACAGATTAGTACCATTGTCAGTTATAATGTTGTGTGGAAAGCCAAAACGAAATATCACCTTTTTCATGAATTGAACCGCCATGGCTGCATCACACTTACTAACTGGCTCTGCCTCAATGCACTTTGTGAATTTATCAACCGCAACCAAGAGGTGGGTCTTTTTGTCGTTGGATCTTTTGAAAGGTCCAACCATGTCGAGCCCCCAGACTTCAAATGGCCAAGTAATTGGAATCATCCTCAACTCTTGAACCGGCACGTGAGCACGTCTTGAGAACTTCTGACAACTGTCACATTTACTGACCAGATCCTCCGCATCAACGTGAGTTGTCAGCCCAATAAAACCCATGACGAAAAGCCTTGGCCACAAGGGACTTTGAACCGGCATGATGGCCGCAATCCCCTTCATGAATCTCACAAAGAATTTCTTGACCTTCCTCAGGAGAGATGATACATCTCCAACGTATCTACTTTTCCAAACACTTTTGCCCTTGTTTTGGACTCTAACTTGCATGATTTGAATGAAACTAACCCGGACTGATGATGTTTTCAGCAGAACTACCATGATGTTGTTTTATGTGTAGAAAAGAGAAGTTCTCGGAATGTCCTGGAAATCCACGGAGGCACTTTTTAGAATTAATAAGAATTTTTGGCGAAAGAATGAAGGCCAGGGGGCCCATGGGCTGTCCATGAGACAGGGGGGCACCCCCCCTAGGGCATGCCCTCCTATCTCGTGGGCCCCCTGGACACCTCCCGACCTCAACTCCAACTCCATATATACCGTCTCGGGGAGAAAAACTCAGATAGAAAGTTTCATCACGTTTCACGACACGGAGCCGCCGCCAAGCCCTAATCTCTCTCGGGAGGGCTGATCTGGAGTCCGTTCGGGGCTCCGGAGAGGGGGATTCGTCGCCGTCGTCATCATCAACCATTCTCCATCACCAATTTCATGATGCTCACCACCATGCGTGAGTAATTCCATCGTAGGCTTGCTGGACAGTGATGGGTTGGATGAGATTTACCATGTAATCAAGTTAGTTTTGTTAGGGTTTGATCCCTAGTATCCACTATGTTCTGAGATTGATGTTGCTATGACTTTGCTATGCTTAATGCTTGTCACTAGGGCCCGAGAACCATGATTTCAGATCTGAACCTATTATGTTTTCATGAATATATGTGTGTTCTTGATCCTCTCTTGCAAGTCTATAGTCACCTATTATGTGTTATGATCTGACAACCCCGAAGTGACAATAATCAGGACACTTCTCGGTGATGACCGTAGTTTGAGGATTTCATGTATTCACTATGTGTTAATGCTTTGGTACGGTTCTATATTAAAAGGAGGCCTTAATATCCCTTAGTTTTTGTAAGGACCCCACTGCAACAGGAGGTAGGACAAAAGATGTCATGCAAGTTCTTTTCCATAAGCACGTATGACTATTTACGGAATACATGCCTACATTACATTGATGAATTGGAGCTAGTTCTATATCACCCTATGTTATAATTATTCCATGAGGAATCGCATCCGGCATAATTATCCATCATTGATCCATTTCCTACGAGCTTTTCACATATTGTTCTTCGCTTATTTACTTTTCCGTTGCTACTATTACAACTACTACAAAAACCCAAAAAACATTTATCTTTACTTTGTTACCGCTACTAATATTATCATACCACTTTTGCTACTAAACACTTTGCTACAGATACTAAGTTATCCAGGTGTGGTTGAATTGACAACTCAACTGCTAATACTCAAGAATTCTTTGGCTCCCCTTGTGTCAAATCAATAAATTTGGGTTGAATACTCTACCCTCGAAAGCTGTTGTGATCCCCTATACTTGTGGGTTATCAAGACTAATTTATGGCGCCGTTGCCGGGGAGCATAGCTCTATTCTCTGAGTCACTTGGGATTTATATCTGTTGATCACTATGAAGAACTTGAAAGACGCTAAGACCAAGATTTTACCCTTAACTACGAGGGGAGGTAAGGAACTGCCATCTAGCTCTGCACTTGTGGGTTATAAGTAAGCTTGCGACACCTAAACCTGCTACTGCTATGAATTCTGATATGTCGCATGTTATTGATGATGCCACTTCTGCTATGCATGATGAAACTACTTCTGTGCGTGATACTACTGTGCCATTAGGTGAATTTCTTGATGAACAACTTGCTAGATTTAGGGGGAATGAAAATATTGAAGAACCAATTATTGATGATAGTGATGATGAAGGTCACCCCAATGATTATGTTTTACCTGTTGTTCCTAAGGGTTATGTTATGCATGAAACCGCTGCTATGGAAATTCTTGCTTGCAATGATAGAAATTATCTTAAGAAATTATTAGCTAAATGGAAGCAGCAGTCTCTTAATTCTAGAATGAAACCCGATCCTGCTTTTGCTACTTCACCTATCTGTGTTATTGATAAGTATTATGAATTCTCTGTTGATCCTGATATTATTACTTTAGTTGAATCTGATCCTTTTTATGGCCTTGAATCTGAAACTGTTGTGGCACATCTTACCAAGTTGAATGATATAGCCACCCTATTTACTCATGATGAGAAGTCTCGCTATTTATATATCCTTAAGATATTTCTGTTCTCATTAAAGGGTGATGCTAAGACTTGGTATAATTCTCTTGCTCCTGGTTGTGTGCGTAGTCCCCAGGATATGATTTATTACTTCTCTGCTAAATATTTCCCTGCTCATAAGAAACAAGTTGCCTTGCGGGAAATATATAATTTTGTGCAAATCAAAGAAGAGAGTCTCCCACAAGCTTGGGGGAGGCTTCTCCGGTTACTTAATGCTTTGCCTGATCATCCTCTTAAGAAAAATGAAATACTTGATATCTTTTATAATGGACTAACCGATGCTTCCAAGGACTACTTGGATAGTTGTGCTGGTTGTGTTTTCAGGGAAAGAACAGTCGACGAAGCTGAAATACTATTGAATAATATGTTAACTAATGAAAATAATTGGACTCTTCTCGAGCCAGTTCCTGAAATAATTCCTGAACCAATTGAGCCAACTCCTGAGCCTATTCCTAAACCCACTCCAAAGAAGAGAGTTGTTTTATTTCTCAGTCCTGAAGATATGCAAGAGGCAAAGAAATCAAGTACAGAAAAAGGTGTTAAAGCTGAAGATGTTAAGAATTTACCTCCTATTGAAGAAATACATGGTCTTAATTTACCGCCTGAAGAACCACATTGTCTCGATAACCCGACACAGGTAGTAAAGGTAAATTCTCTCTATAGATATGATAAAGTTGAAGTACCCTCTACTAAATTTCATAGCCCATGCTTAAATTAATTTGATGACTTTATGGCTAGACAAGAAAGTTTTAATGCTTATGTTGGTAGAGAGTTAAAGAATAATGCTTTTGAGATAGGACGCGTAGGTGATAATCTGGCTAGAGTTAAAGATGAACTTCACCGCGTTAGCAAATATGCTTCTATGGTTGCTACTCAAGCTGAGCAAGTACTTAAAGCTCAAAATGATTTGCTTGAGGAATTGAATAATAAAAATGACTTTGCTGTTAGAGTGGCTACTAGAACTGGTAGAATGACTCAGGAACCTTTGTATCCTGAAGGCCACCCTAAGAGAATCGAGCAAGATTCTCAGAGAAATAATTTAGAGGCACCTGGTTCTTCTAAAAAGAAGAAGAAGAAAAATGATAGAACTTTGCATGCTTCTAGTGAACCTACTATAGACACACCTGAGAATCCCAATGATATTCCTATTTCTAATGCTGAAACACAATCAGGTGATGAACATGAACCTAGTGATAATGTTAATGATAATATTCATGTTGATGCTCAACCTAGCAAAGACAATGATGTAGAGATTGAACCTGTTGTTGATCTTGATAACCCACAATCAAAGAATCAACATTATGATAAGAGAGATTTTGTTGCTAGGAAGCACGGTAAAGAAAGAGAACCATGGGTTCAGAAACCCATGCCCTTTCCTCCTAAACCATCCAAGTCAAAGGATGATGAGGATTTTGAGCGCTTTGCTGAAATGATTAGACCTATTTTCTTACGTATGAGTTTAACTGATATGCTTAAAGTAAATCCTTATGCTAAATATATGAAGGATATCATCACAAATAAAAGAAAGATACAGGAAGCTGAAATTTCCACCATGCTTACTAATTACACTTTTAAGGGTGGAATACCAAAGAAACTTGGAGATCTGGGTGTTCCAACTATACCATGCTCTATTAAAATAAATTATGTTAGAACTGCTTTATGTGATCTTGGAGCCGGTGTTAGTGTTATGCCTCTCTCTTTATATCGTAGACTTGAATTGAATAAGTTGACACCTACTAAAATACCTTTGCAAATGGCTGATAAATCAACTGCTATACCTATCGGTGTTTGTGAGGATGTGCCTGTTGTAGTTGCAAATGTCACTATCTTAACGGACTTTGTTATTCTTGATATTCCCGAGGACGATAGCATGTCTATTATTCTTGGTAGACCTTTTCTTAATAATGTACGGGCTGTTATTGATTGCAACAAAGGCAATGTCACTTTTCATGTTAATGGTAATGAGCATACGGTACACTTTCCGAGGAAACAATCTCAAGTTCATAGCATCAATTCTATTGAAAAAGTTCCAACTATCATTTTTGTAGGTTTTGAATTTCCTCTCCCTACTGTCAAGAAAAAGTATGATATTCTTATTGTTGGGGATTTTCATATCCCCGTTGAGGTAACGTAGTGTTATTCGAAATTTCTCCGGTTCCGTGTTATTCGGAATGAGTTTGTTAACAAGACTTGATCAACCTTGTTAGTGGGTTCATTTTGATGATCACGAGATGGATCAAACTGGAAGGCACGACCTTCTGTACCCTCTTTTTACTTTCTGTTATTTAGAATAAACAAAGCAAAAATAGTATTATCCGTCTGTTTTCTGAATTATCCATGCATTAAAAAAATAGTCTAAAAATAAAAGTGATCCAAATGCCCTGCAAATTTAGTATGATTTTTTCTGGAATATTTGAGGATTTTAGGCACTGAGAACACTGCAAAAGGGGCAAGCACCAGGCCACGGGAGAGGAGGCCCCCCCCATGTAGGGCACGCACCCCTGTCTCGTGGGCCCCTGGTGGCTCCCCTCCACTTATGCCGGCACCCACACACTTCATCTTCTACCCAAAAAAATCCCCATCTAGCTCAAGCCCGAGTTCTAGCTCGTTTTGCTACGAATTTCGATCTCTTAGCTCAAAGCTCCATTCGCAAAACTACTTTGGGAGATTGTTGCTTGGTATGTGACTCCTCCATTGATCCAAATAGTTTTTGTTCTAGTGCTTTATTCATTGCAAATTTTTGTTGCATAGGTGACCATGTTCTTGAGCTTGCATGTTAAATTTTTGAGGTCCCAAGCAATTCCAATGCATGATATAGGCTCTAAGCACTTGCAGGAGTAGTTGCTATCAATCTTGTCTAGTTTTATTCAGTTTTATTTTGAAGTTACTAAAATTTCAGAAATTTTCAGAAAAAGAAATATGCTTAGAAGAATGTACCAAGGTGGTTCCTCGGCAAAGAAAGGGCCAAGGATTGCTATACGTGAACAAGATGTTAATTTGCCGAGGGACGCAAATGTATGGGCTTGCGAGTGGCCATCCGATGATTTTATGGTTGAAGCAGGCTTCAAGGGAGAATTTGACGCGTATGTGCGTAATGCTAAGCTTGAGGACTTCTTACAAGATAAGTGTCCCCAATATTATCAATTGACTAATTCTTTTGTGCGGAGGTTCGAATATATTTCTTCGCGTAATTCTCCTGGTGTTGTGTTTGATATTTATGATACATCTTATACCATGGATTTAGAGGATTTCACAACTGCTTGCAAACTCCCGCAGTGGGGTAATATTAATAATCCTCCCAAATCTGAAGTTAGAGATTTTCTTGCTAGTATTATTGTGGGAGAATCTAGGGACGTAACACAAGCTACCATAGGGAGCATCCATTTTCCTGCTATACATTACTTTGCTCTCTTTATTGGTAGATGCATTAACGGTAAGGACGAAGTATGTCACATGTGTGCTCCTGATCTTTGTGTCCTCAAGAGTGCTGTGTCAGGTTATAGAGGTTATAACTTGGGGGCAATAGTTGCACGTAGGTTGCATAATAATAAAAAAAGGGAGATTTCTTTGGAGGGATTTATGCAACCCGTGTGGCTAATTTTCTTAATATAGCTCCACGAGAGGGGGGCATGCTTGTACCTCCTGTTTATTTGGATAAAGACGCTATGTTCGATCATCATTTTCTTCAGAGGAATGAACAATTCCTCCATTATCGACTAACCTTTAACAGACGCAACTACGTCCCTGTTACTCTTCCTGCTCCCTACCTTTTTTATTATCAGGCAAAAGGAAAATATGTTCTCACCAGGAAAGAAGCCACTGAATATGAGAATGGAATGGAGGTCGCTCGCCAACACACTGCTGCTCAGGAGGCGGTTGCCTCTGCATCTCAGTACTACCCCGGCTACTCTTATGGATATCAGCCAGGTGATCATTGGTATTAGACCAACTTAGGCAAAAGCCTAAGCTTGGGGGAGCATGTATTTCTCACCGACTTTACATTCATGTTCACACACTAGTCGTCGGTGCTCACACTCTTTCATTGTATTATCCATGTTAATTTAAATTTCTTTTTCTAGCTTTCTTCTTGTGTGTTTGTTAAACCTTAAGAAAAAACCAAAAAAATAGTTAGTTTAATTTCCTTGCTTGTAGTAGAAATTAAAATGAAAACCCAAAAAGATTTCTTGTTCTTCTTTTACTTGTTGGGAGCTTTCCCGTGTAAACAGTTTTATTTTCTTTTCTTTCTTTTGGGGGTCAAGAAGACTATATTGAAAATGCTTAGTGGCTCTTATATGCATGATTGTTTATTTAACTTAGAGCCCATATTACTTGTCTTCTCTCTTGAGTCGAATGCTTGCAGATTCTAGCTTAGTCCAATGCATGTGCACTCTTATTATTATACACATCGTTCGGTCGTGCAAGTGAAAGGCAATAATGACGATATATGATGGACTTATTGGGATGAGAAAAGCTGGTATGAACTCGACCTCTTTTGTTTTTGTAAATATGATGATTCATCGTTCCTGAGTCAGCTATTATGAAGTAAACATATTTGCAATGACATTTAGAGATTATAGTTGCTTGTGCCATGCTTGATTAGCTATGAGTTATAATGGTTTACCTTGCGTGCCAACATGCTATTAGAATGATTATGATGTGGTATGATGGGATGGTATCCTCCTTTGAATGTATTAAGTGACTCGACTTGGCACATGTTCACGCATGTAGTTGAATCAAATCAACATAGCCTTCATGATATTTATGTTCATGGTAGATTATATCCTACTCATGCTTGTACTCGGTGTAAATTAATTTTAATGCATGTTTACGACTGTTGTCGCTCTCTCAGTTGGTCGCTTCCCAGTCTTTTGCTAGCCTTCACCTGTACTAAGCGGGAATACTGCTTGTGCATCCAAACTCCTTAAACCCCAAAGTTGTTCCATATGAGTCCACTATACCTTCCTATATGCGGTATTTACCTGCCGTTCCAAGTAAATTTGTATGTGCCAAACTCCAAACCTTCAAATGAAATTCTGTTTTGTATGCTCGAGCAGCTCATGTTTCAACTAGGGCTGCCTATATCTTCCATGCTAGGTGGGTTATTCTCAAGAGGAGTGGACTCCGCTCCTCATTCACGAGAAAGGGCCGGTAACCGGGATGCCCAGTCCCATGATCCAAAAAGATCAAAGCAAATCAAAATAATTAAACAAAACTCCCCCAGGGTTGTTGTATGTTGGAGGCACTCGTTGTTTCGAGCAAGCCATGGATTGATGCTTGTTGGTGGTTGGGGGAGTATAAACCTTTACCATTCTGTTTGGGAACTGCCTATAATGCATGTAGTATGGAAGATACAGCCATCTCATAGTTGTTGCGTTGACAGCAAAAGTATGCCGCTCAAAATGTTATTCAATCTCTATTTTAAAATCGAGCTCTGGCACCTCTACAAATCCCTGCTTCCCTCTGCGAAGGGCCTATCTATTTACTTTTATGTTGAGTCATCACCCTTCTTATTAAAAAGCACCCGCTGGAGAGCACACTGTCATTTGCATTCATTATTATTGGTTTATATTGGTATGACTTGACTGGATCTCTTTTACCATGAATTACAATGTTTAGTCAGTCCTTGATCTTTAAAGGTGCTCTGCATTTATGTTTTGCGGTCTCAGAAAGGGCTAGCGAGATACCATTTTGTTATATCATGTTATGATTATTTTGAGAAAGTGTTGTCATCCGAGTTATATTATTATGGCTCGCTAGCTGATTATGTTATTGATATGAGTAATTGTGAGACCTATGTGTTATTGTTAGTATGGTTAGTTCATAATATTTCCTGAAACTTGAATGCTGGCTTTTCATGTTACAACAAGAGCAACAGAGTTTGTAAAAGTTTTTCTTCATCACTTTCAGTTTATCAACTGAATTGCTTCAGGACAAGCAAAGGTTTAAGCTTGGGGGAGTTGATACGTCTCCAACGTATCTACTTTTCCAAACACGTTTGCCCTTGTTTTGGACTCTAACTTGCATGATTTAAATGAAACTAACCTGGACTGACGCTGTTTTCAGCAGAACTACCATGATGTTGTTTTATGTGTAGAAAAGAAAAGTTCTCGAAATGTCCTGGAAATCCATGGAGGCACTTTTCAGAATTAATAAGAATTTTTGGCGAAAGAATGAAGGCCAAGGGGCCCACGGGCTGTCCACGAGACAGGGGGGCGCCCCCCCTAGGGAGTGCCCTCCTATCTCGTGGGCCCCCTGGACACCTCCCGACCTCAACTCCAACTCCATATATACCGTCTCGGGGAGAAAAAAATTAGAGAGAAAGTTTTATTGCGTTTCAAGACACGGAGCCGCCGCCAAGCCCTAATCTCTCTTGGGAGGGCTGATCTGGAGTTCGTTCGGGTCTCCGGAGAGGGGTATTCGTCGCCGTCCTCATCATCAACCATCCTCCATCACCAATTTCATGATGCTCACCGCCGTGCGTGAGTAATTCCATCGTAGGCTTGCTGGACAGTGATGGGTTGGATGAGATTTACCATGTAATCAAGTTAGTTTTGTTAGGGTTTGATCCCTAGTATCCACTATGTTCTGAGATTGATGTTGCTATGACTTTGCTATGATTAATGCTTGTCACTAGGGCCCGAGAACCATGATTTCAGATCTGAACCTATTATGTTTTCATGAATATATGTGTGTTCTTGATCCTGTCTTGCAAGTCTATAGTCACCTATTATGTGTTATGATCCGACAACCCCGAAGTGACAATAATCGGGATACTTCTCGGTGATGACCGTAGTTTGAGGAGTTCATGTATTCACTATGTGTTAATGCTTTGGTCCGGTTCTCTATTAAAAGGAGGCCTTAATATCCCTTAGTTTCCGTAAGGACCCTGCTGCAACGGGAGGGTAGGACAAAAGATTTCATGCAAGTTCTTTTCCATAAGCACGTATGACTATTTACGGAATACATGCCTACATTACATTGATGAATTGGAGCTAGTTCTATATCACCCTATGTTTTAACTATTGCATGAGGAATCGCATCCGGCATAATTATCCATCATTGATCCATTGCCTACGAGCTTTTCACATATTGTTCTTCGCCTATTTACTTTTCCGTTGCTACTGTTTCAACTACTACAAAAACCCAAAAACATTTATATTTACTTTGTTACCGCTGCTATTATTATCATACCACTTTTGCTACTAAACACTTTGCTGCAGATACTAAGTTATCCAGGTGTGGTTGAACTGACAACTCAACTGTTAATACTTAAGAATATTCTTTGGCTCCCCTTGTGTCGAATCAATAAATTTGGTTGAATACTCTACCCTCGAAAGCTGTTGCGATCCCCTATACTTGTGGGTCATCAAGAGACACAACGCTGAAATGCCCCAGTGACACTTGATGTCTACTACACAACCTTCTTCTTGTAGACATTGTTGGGCCTGCAAGTGCACAGGTTTGTAGGACAGTAGAAAATTTCCCTCAAGTGGATGACCTAAGGTCTATCAATCCGTAGGAGGCGTAGGATGAAGATGGTCTCTCTCAAACAACCCTGCAACCAAATAACAAAGAGTCTCTTGTGTCCCGAACACACCCAATACAATGGCAAATTGTATAGGTGCACTAGTTCGGTGAAGAGATGGTGATACAAGTGCAATATGGAAGGTAGATATAGGTATTTGTAATCTGAAAATATAAAAACAGCAAGGTAAGTAAAGATAAAAGTGAGTGTAAACGGTATTGCAATGATAGGAAACAAGGCCTAGGGTTCATACTTTCACTAGTGCAAGTTCTCTCAACAATAATAATATAGATAGATCATATAACATGCCCTCAACATGCAACAAAGAGTCACTCCAAAGCCACTAATAGCGGAGAACAAACATAAAGATCGATCTACTCAAAGTTATTCTTTCGGATCGATCTACTCAAGAGTTTGTACTAGAATAACACCTTAAGACACAAATCAACCAAAACCCTAATGTCACCTAGATACTCCATTTTCACCTCAAGTATCCATGGGCATGATTATACGATATGCATCACACAATCTCAGATTCATCCAACCAACACAAAGTAATTCAAAGAGTGCCCCAAAGCTTCTACCGGAGAGTCAAGAAAACGTGTGCCAACCCCTATGCATAGGTTCATGGGCGGAACCCGCAAGTTGGTCACCAAAACATACATCAAGTGGCACGTGATATCCCATTGTCACCACAGATAAACACGGCAAGACATACATCAAGTGTTCTCAAATCAAAGACTCAATCCGATAAGATAACTTCAAGAGGGAAACTCAATTCATCACAAGAGAGTAGAGGGGGAGAAACATCATAAGATCCAACTACAATGGCAAAGCTCGGGATACATCAAGATCGTGCCATAGAGGGAACACAAGAGAGAACACGAGAGAGAGAGAGATCAAACACATAGCTACTGGTACATACCCTCAGCCCCGAGGGTAAACTACTCCCTCCTTGTCATGGAGAGCGCCGGGATGATGAAGATGGCCACCAGTGATGGATTCCCCCTCCGGCAGGGTACCGAAATGGGCTCCCGAGAGGTTTTTGGTGGCTATAGAGGCTTGCGGCGGTGGAACTCCCGATCTATCTTGATATCTAATGGTTTTAGGGCACGTAGGCATATATAGGCGAAAGAAGTCGGTCGGGGGGTGCTCGAGGGGTCCACGAGACAGGGGGTCGTGCCCCCCTATCGCCCGGGCTCCTCGAGTATCTTCTGATGTGAACTCCAAGTCTCCAGGATGATATTCTTCCAAAAAATCACGTTGACGAAGGTTTCATTCCGTTTGGACTCCGTTTGATATTCCTTTTCTTCGAAATACTGAAACAGGCAATAAAACAGCAATATGGGCTGGGCCTCCGGTTAGTAGGTTAGTCCCAAAAATGATATAAATGTGTAAAATAAAGCCCATAAACATCCAAAAAGGGGTAATATAATAGCATGGAACAATAAAAATTATAGACACCTTGGAGACGTATCAAGCATCCCCAAGCTTAATTCCTGCTCGTCCTCGAGTAGGTAAATGATAAAAACATAATTTTTGATGTGGAATGCTACCTAGCATAATTCTTCAATGTAATTTTCTTTATTGTGGCATGAATGTTCAGATCCAAACAATTCAAAATAAAAGTTCATATTGATAAAAGAAATAGTAACACTTCAAGCATACTAATCAAAGTAATCATGTCTTCTCAAAATAGCATGGCAAAAGAAAGTTCATCCCTACAAAATCATATAGTTAGGCTATGCTTCATTTTCGTCACACAAAGATGTTCCCAACTTCTATACCCCCGATGACAAGCCAAGCAATTGTTTCATACTTAAATAATCTCAAACTTTTTCAACCTTCACGCAATACATGAGCGTGAGCCATGGATATAGCACCATGGGTGGAATATAATATGATGATGGGGATTGTGTGGAGAAGACAAAAAAGGAGAAAGTCTCACATTGACGAGGATAATCAACGGGCTATGGAGATGCCCATCAATTGATGTCAACATGAGGAGTAGGGAATGCCATGCAACAGATGTACTAGAGCTATAAATGAATGCTTAACAAAAGAAAACTAGTGGGTGTGCATCCAACTTGCTTGCTCACGAAGACCTAGGGCATTTGAGGAAGCCCATCGTAGGAATATACAAGCCAAGTTCTATAATAAAAAATTCCCACTAGTATGAAAAAGACAACTTATGAGACTCACTATATGAAAAACATGGTGCTATTTTGAAGCATAATATATGAGACTCACTACATGATGAACAAGGTGCTACTTTGAAGCACAAGTGTGGAAAAAGAGATAGTATCATTGCCCTTTTTATTTTTTTTATTTTTTTCTTTTCTTTTTCTTTTTTTTCTTTTTTGGGCCTTCCTTTTTTTCTTTTGGCCTTTCTTCTTTTTTTCTTTTTTTCCTTTTTGGGCAATGCTCTAATAATGATGATCATCACACTTCTATTGATTACAACATATGAATTACAACTCGAAACTAGAATAAGATATGACTCTATATGAATGCCTCCGGCGGTGTACCGGGATGGTGCAATGAATCAAGAGTGACATGTATGAAAAATAATGCATGGTGGCTTTGCCACAAATACGATGTCAACTACATGATCATGCAATGGCAATATGACAAAAGTAAAGTATGTCATGATGATGATGAACGGAACGGTGGAAAGTTGCATGGCAATATATCTCGGAATGGCTATGGAAATGCCATAATAGGTAGGTATGGTGGCTGTTTTTAGGAAGATATAAGGAGGTTTATGTGTGATAGAGCGTATCGTATCACGGGGTTTGGATGCACCGTTGAAGTCTGCACCAACTCTCAAGGTGAGAAAGGGCAATGCATGGTACCGAAGAGGCTAGCAACGGCGGAAAGGTAAAAGTGCGTATAATCCATGGACTCAACATTAATCAAAAGAACTCATATACTTATTGCAAAAATTTAGAAGTCATCAAAAATCAAGCACTACGCACATGCTCCTAGGGGGATAGATTGGTAGGAAAAGACCATCACTCGTCCTTGACCGCCACTCATAAGGATGCACAAGCCAGGTACACTTCATGTTTCAAATTTGTTACACAACTTTAACCATACGTGCATTCTACGGAACTTGCTAACTTCAACACAAGCATTCTTTAAATTCATAATCACCCAACTAGCATGACTTTAATATCACTACCTCCATATCTCAAAACAATTATCAAGTATCAAATTGATCATAGCATCTAGTTCACCTCCTATGAAAGTTTTCGTTCAAATTACCATGCTGTTTAAGACCCTCAAAATAATATAAGTGAAGCATGATAGTTCATTAATTTCTACAAAATAAAACCACCGCCGTGCTCTAAAAGATATAAGTGAAGCACTAGAGCAAACGACAAACTACTCCACCAAGATATAAGTAAAGATCAATGAGTAGTCGAATAATTGTGTAACTATGTGAAGACTCTCTAACATTAAGGAATTTCAGATCTTGGTATTGTATTCAAACAGCAAGCAAAACAAAATAAAATGACATTGCAATGATAGCACAACTCATATGAAGAAGCAAAAACTTAGGCTCAACCGATACTAACTCGGAGTTGTTGAAGAAGAAAGGTGGGATGCCTAACGGGGCATCCCCAAGCTTGGATGCTTGAGACTTCTTGAAATATTATCTTGGGGTGCCTTGGGCATCCCCAAGCTTGAACTTTTGTGTCTCCTTAATTCCTCTCATATCATGGTTTCTCTTTTTCTCAAAGGCTTCATCCACAACAAACTCAACAAGAACTCGTGAGATAGGTTAGTATAAACCAATGCAAAACCTTATCATTTTCTACTATATAACAAATCACTAAAATTATTATTCAACATTGCATACTAAATGCCTCTGCATATTTAACACTCCTATCCTCAAATAGAATCATTAAACAAGCAAACATATGCAAACAATGCAACCATAACAGCAATCTGCCAAAACAGTAAAGTCTGTAAAGAATGCAAGATTCATCATACTTTCCTAACTCCAAAAATTATGAAATAAAATTCACACTGTCGTAAATTTATCAGAGCTCATTATGCAAAAGGTTTTGACATTATATCATTCTCTTAATTTTCTAGGGAATTTTTGCAACAGCGGTAAACTTTCTGTTTTCAAGCAGCAACATGTATACTAGCAAAATAAGCATGGCAAAGGCTATCCTTGACATTTTTAATGAAACTAAAGATGCAAAACATTATTATAAATAACAGCAAGCAAATACTAACAAGAAAAAATGACGCTCCAAGCAAAACACATATCATGTGGTGAATAAAAATATAGCTCCAAGTAAAGTTACCGATGAATGAAGACGAAAGAGGGGATGCCATCCGGGGCATCCCCAAGCTTAGGCTCTTGGTTGTCCTTGAATATTACCTTGGGGTGCCTTGGGCATCCCCAAGCTTAGGACTTGACACTCCTTATTCCATAGTCCATCGAATCTTTACCCAAAACTTGAAAACTCCACAACACAAAACTCAACAGAAAACTCGTAAGCTCCATTAGTATAAGAGAATAAAACCACCACTTAGGTACTGTAATGAACTCATTATAAATTCATATTGGTGCAATATCTACTCTATTCCAACTTATCTATGGTTCAAACCACTTAATACTAGCCATAGATTCATCAAAATAAGCAAACAACGCATAGAAAACAGAATCTATCAAAAACGGAACAGTCTGTAGTAATATGTATCAAACGTATATTTCTGCAACTCCAAAAATCCTACCAAATTAGGAAGTCCTAATAAAATTTTTTACCAATCCATAGCAAAAAGAATCAGATCAATAGAATGTTTTTGTGAATTAAAAAAACTAATTTACTGTGTGCAAAAGTTTCTGATTTCCAGTAGGATCAACACAACTATCACCAAAAGCCATCCTAAAGGTGTTACTTGGCACTTTATTGACACAAAAGCTATAAAACATGATTACTACAGTATCATAATCATGTGAACACACAAAAACAGTGAGGGTAAATATTGGGTTGTCTCCCAACAAGCGCTTTCCTTTAATGCCTTTCTAGCTAGGCATGATGATGACAATGATGCTCACATAAAAGATAAGAATTGAAACATAACGGGAGCATCATGAAGCATATTACTAGCACATTTAAGTCTAACCCACTTCCTGTGCATAGGGATTTTGTGAGCAAACAACTTATGGTAACAATAATTAGCTAGCATAGGAAGGTAACACAAGCATAAGTTCAAAACTTGAAGCACAAAGGGAGGAAACTTGACATTATTGCAATTCCTGCAAGCATATGTTCCTCCTTCATAATAATTTTCAGTAGCATCATGAATGAATTCAACAATATAACCAGCACCTAAAGCATTATTTTCATGATCTACAAGCATAGAATATTTACTGCTCTCCACATAAGCACAATTCTTCTCAGTCAGAATAGTGGGAGTATCATAAGAGACTTGAACACTAAGAATTGTTTCCACATTAAAAGAGTAATGTTCAGAAAAAGGGTAATCACAATCATGACAAGATTTGTAAATATAATCATCACTAGTTTTTATAGCATAATTTTCATCGCAATAATCATCATAAGTAGCAACTTCGTTCTCATCATAATCGATTGAAACCTCTCCCAAGATAGTGGAATCACTAAATAAAGTTGACACTCTTCCGAATCCACTTTCATATTCATCACAATAAAATTAAATATCCTCCAAAATAGTGGGATCACTACTTCCTAAAGTTGACACTCTTCCGAACCCACTTTCATCAATATAATCATCATAGGTAGGAGGCATGCTATCATCATAACAACTTTGCATATCAAAACTTGGGATGCTAAAATTAGCATCTTCATAAAACATAGCATCCCCAAGCTTGGGACAAACATTAATTTCAGCAAATATATTCTCAAATATTTCATCCTCATCAAACATAGCTTACCCAAGCTTGGGCTCTTTCATATCATAAGCATAATCACTCTCATCATTAAAAATATGGATAGCACCAATAGTAAAGCAATTATCATCATCACAATGAGTAGTAGGAGCAACATCATTTGGGAGGGATACCTTTCTACCTTTGTTGCTCCTTCTTTTCTTTTTCTTCTTCACATTATGTGTAGGTTCAACCTTCCTCTTTGAGCTCCTTATTGATGAGATTGGTTGAATAGAAAGCTCCTCCTCGTTACCTGATTCGTCATAGGAAATAATACGAGGAGATTGGGAAGTCTCTTCCCTTTCATTAGTATTCTCATCATCTTCCATTTGCTTTCTTTTCTTTAGGTAATTGGCAAATTCTCCACACAAAACATATAAATCTTTTCTAGATCAATATCAAGAAAATGCTTAAGATTAAATTCTGGAATAGGCTTAGTTAAACGTTTCAACTCTTCACAACCCAAAAGCAATCTAAGTTCATTGTAATGAGAAAGGGAGATCAAATCATCACAATTTTTGGACACGATCCGATCATGAAACAATTTGCATTGGAGATGTAAATGATCTTGTTTATTGCAAAATTCACAACGGGAAAGATATCTTAAATTCTCCGCACTCTTATCTAGCCTTTCTTGCAACTTCTTAGTTTCTAAATAATTATGCCTCTTGCAATATATATCTTCTTTATTTGGTGTGTTCATGCAAACATGCACTCCACAAAAGTTGACATGCTTATGAGAGATATTTTCATCATGACTAGATCAATCATCATTAGTACTATGGATATTCAAGGACTTTATACTAACAACATTGCAAGCATGCTCATCATTCAAAGATTTAGTACCAAGAATTTTAAAGCATTCTTCTTCTAGCACTTGAGCACAATTTTCCTTTCCATCAAACTCAAGAAAGATATTAAAAAGACGAAGCGTATGAGACAAACTTAACTCCATTTTTTTGTAATTTTCTTTTATAAACTAAACTAGTGATAAAACAAGAAACAAAAAGATTCGATTGCAAGATCTAAAGATATACCTTCAAGCACTCACCTCCCCGGCAACGGCGCCAGAAAAGAGGTTGATGTCTACTACACAACCTTCTTCTTGTAGATGCTGTTGGGCCTGCAAGTGCACAGGTTTGTAGGACAGCAGCAAATTTCCCTCAAGTGGATGACCTAAGGTTTATCAATCCGTAGGAGGCGTAGGATGAAGATGGTCTCTCTCAAACAACCCTGCAACCAAATAACAAAGAGTCTCTTGTGTCCCCAACACACCCAATACAATGGCAAATTGTATAGGTGCACTAGTTCGGCGAAGAGATGGTGATACAAGTGCAATACGGAAGGTAGATATAGGTATTTGTAATCTGAAAATATAAAAACAGCAAGGTAACTAAAGATAAAAGTGAGCGTAAACGGTATTGCAATGATGGGAAACAAGGCCTAGGGTTCATACTTTCACTAGTGCAAGTTCTCTCAACAATAATAACATAGATAGATCATATAAAAAGCCCTCAACATGCAACAAAGAGTCACTCCAAAGCCACTAATAACGGAGAACAAACATAGATATTATGGTAGGGTACAAAACCACCTCAAAGTTATTCTTTCGGATCGATCTATTCAAGAGTTCGTACTATAATAACACCTTAAGACACAAATCAACCAAAACCCTAATGTCACCTAGATACTCCATTGTCACCTCAAGTATCCGTGGGCATGATTATATGATATGCATCACACAATCTCAGATTCATCCAACCAACACAAAGTACTTCAAAGACTCCCCCAAAGCTTCTACCGGAGAGTCAAGAAAACGTGTGCCAACCCCTATGCATAGGTTCATGGGCGGAACCCGCAAGTTGGTCACCAAAACATACATCAAGTGGCACGTGATATCCCAATGTCACCATAGATAAACACGGCAAGACATACATCAAGTGTTCTCAAATCAAAGACTCAATCCGATAAGATAACTTCAAGAGGGAAACTCAATTCATCACAAGAGAGTAGAGGGGGAGAAACATCATAAGATCCAACTACAATAGCAAAGCTCGGGATACATCAAGATCGTGCCATAGAGGGAACACGAGAGAGAACACGAGAGTGAGAGAGAGAGAGATCAAACACATAGCTACTAGTACATACCCTCAGCCCTGAGGGTAAACTACTCCCTCCTTGTCATGGAGAGTGTCAGGATGATGAAGATGGCCACCGGTGATGGATTCCCCCTCCGGCAGGGTGCCGGAACGGGCTCCCGAGATGTTTTTGGTGTCTATAGAGGCTTGCGGCAGCGGAACTCCCGATCTATCTTGATATCTAATGGTTTTAGGGTACGTAGGCATATATAGGCGAAAGAAGTCGGTCGGGGGGTGCTCGAGGGGTCCACGAGACAGGGGGTCATGCCCTGTAGGGGGGGCGCCCCCCCTATCTCCTGGGCTCCTCGAGTATCTTCTGACGTGAACTCCAAGTCTCCAAGATGATATTCTTCCAAAAAATCACGTTGCCGAAGGTTTCATTCCGTTTGGACTCCGTTTGATATTCCTTTTCTTCGAAATACTGAAACAGGCAATAAAACAGCAATATGGGCTGGGCCTCCGGTTAGTAGGTTAGTCCTAAAAATGATATAAATGTGTAAAATAAAGCCCATAAACATCCAAAAAGGGGTAATATAATAGCATGGAACAATCAAAAATTATAGATACATTGGAGACGTATCAACACTGCGGTGATGCAACTCGTCATTGGCAATTGTCATTAACTTAGACCGCCGGGTTATCTGCCTGGCCAAAGTTTCATCTTCAGGAAACTCACCCCGGGTCATGTATGCCAAATATGGCACTGTTCAATCTGGGATGACGTGAAGAGCCGCCGTCAGTTGCACTTCCGGGTCCGGAACAACCAAGTCTTCCTCTGTAGGCAACTTGACAGAAGGGTTATGCAGAATATCCAAGAATTTCGGCATTCTGGGAACGGGGGTCCCCAGACTTTCCTGCCTGTGGCCTGCGACGTGGCTCAAGCAGTGGCCCAGTACGGCCCGTCTTCATCAACCCAAGCTCAAGATCCTCGCGAGGGGCCAAGCCTCGCAGGGTGGACGACGCGAGGCTTCCTCAAGGGCGGCCTCGCCAGGCAGGCTCGCGAGGAGGCGGAGAGATCAAGGCAAGGAGTACCTCGCGAGGTGCTCATGCCGCAAGCCATGACGATCGAGACCAGGCGGGCGCCAGGCGGGAGCCAGCCAGTGCAGTGTCCTCATTTCCTCTTTGGTGCAAAGGGGGCAAGTGCAGGCGCGGAGTACCGAGGCATCAAGCAAAGGTTTCCATATCGGTGCAACGAGACCAAGACCGGCAGGACGGTAGGACGGAGATCACCGTGGAGCCCAGGACGACGTCATCGCAAGTGCTTTTGGCAGTCGAAGACCAACTTTAGTTAGGATAGCTTGTACTAGTTGTCCCCTTACAAAATGGCCGTTGTTGGCTCCCTTCCCGCTCAATATTTGGGAAGAGGTCCAGGGCCTCTATAAATAGAGCTAGCCACCACAGTAGAAGGCATCTCATCTAGAGCCAACAGAGACGGATCGAATCCTTCCCTAGCAGAGCACCGCACCAGCTCAAGAACACCCCTCGCGAGGCTGTTCTTCCTCTGTATTGTTCATCATCAGCCCCAGAGGCAATCCACCACACCACACACTGGATTAGGGTATTACACCACAACGGTGGCCCGAACCAGTATAAACCTTGTGTCCCTTGTGTTGTTCATCGTGTAGCTTAGATTCGCGGTGAGGTTTTGGGGCGTGTATCGGTAGGGAGAAGATCTTCGTGCGCACCCCAGAGTTCGAACCTTAAGGGTTTTGCCGGAACCCGATATCTGACATTTGGCGCGCCAGGTAGGGGTGCGCCGGAATCTTCTTTCCGCAGTTTTGCATTCCATCACTTCGTCGCATCCATGGTAGACGCTCGCCGAGCTCATGCCGAGCGTCGGGCTGCTCTCACCGCCTGCGTCGCCCAGACGGCTCCCGTCGGTGGGCCTCCTCGTCGTTCTCCGTCGCCTGCCGCCAATGCCGCCACCGACCCGGCAGGGAACGAGCAGCAAGTATCGTCGCTGCATCCCTTGGTGCGGTAGGAAGGCCACACCACCACTCCATTGCTAACTCCAGCTGGTTCGTCGTCTCACGCTCGTCGCACTCCCATGGACGCGCAGGCCGCGTTGCTCCTGGCACGTGAGCTCCTGCACTACCGCCCCGTCGACGACCTCTACGAGGAGTGGCTCGCTCGCATCACCGATCTCGTCAGTGCCACAGGGGGCTCTCCTGCGCCGTCCCTCTCGCTGCCTCGCCCTCTGTCCTGCATGGGCGATGTAGCTCAGGAGGCGCCTCTGCCACCTCCTCCCCAAGAAGGTGCCCTGGCTCCAAGGCGCGCGGACCCTGGACGAGACCCACCGTGTCCAGCGCCCGTGCGACAAGAAAGGAGCTGCCAAGAAATCCCTTGGCCCCAGGAAGGCGCTCGCGTGCTCCCCGCTCCAGCGCGTCAAGACCGCATCCCTGCACCACACGTCAAGACCCCGCGCTGCCCCTGGCGGCGGCTAATACGTCTTCAATGTATCTGTAATTTTTGATTGTTCCATGCTATTATATTACCCGTTTTGGATGTTTATGGGCTTTACTTTACACATTTATATCATTTTTGGGACTAACCTACTAACCGGAGGCCCAACCCGTATTGCTGTTTTTTTGCCTATTTCAGTGTTTCGAAGGAAAGGAATATCAAACAGAGTCCAAACGGAATGAAACCTTCCGGAGCGTGATTTTTGGAATGAACGTGGTCCAGAGGACTTGGAGTGCAAGTCAAGAAGCAGTCGAGGCGGCCAAGAGGGTGGAGGGCGCGCCCCCTATCTCGTGGGCCCCTCGGGCGGCCACCGACCTACTTATTCCTCCTATATATACCCACGTACCCCAAAAACATCAAAGGAGCCCACGAAAAATTATTTCCACCGCCGTAACCTTCTGTATCCACGAGATCCCATCTTGGAGCCTTCGTCGGCGCTCCGCCGGAGGGGGAATTGATGACCTGCAAGTATACGGGATAGTTGTAGCCTCTTTCGATAAGTAAGTGTCGAACCCAACGAGGAGCTAAAGGTAGAACAAATACTCTCTCAAGTCCTATCGGCCACTGATACGACTCTACGCACTCTTGACGTTCGCTTTACCTAGAACAAGTACGAAACTAGAAGTACTTTGTAGGTGTTGTTGGATAGGTTTGCAAGATAATAAAGAACACGTAAATAAAAGCTAGGTGTTGTTTAGATAAAGATGTAATAAAGTAAATATAGCGAGTGCGGAAAAGTGGTGGTGGGAGTTGTGGAATTGTCCCTAATTAAGCAATTGACTACGTTACTAGACCGGTAATCACTATTGCAATTCTATTTGAGCGAGAGGCATAAGCTAACATACTTTCTCTACTTGGATCATATGCACTTATGATTGGAACTCTAGCAAGCATCTGCAAATACTAAAGATTCATTAAGGTAAAACCCAACCGTAGCATTAAAGCATCAAGTCCCCTTTATCCCATACGCAACAATCCCCTTACTCGTGTTTGTGTTTCAGTCACTCACGCAACCCACTATAAGCGAATCATGAACTCATTGCAACACCCTACAGCGGGAATCCCTCACGCTTGTGCGACACGGAGGGCACCATAGGACAGCACCAATAATAAAACATGCAACTCAAACCAATCATAGCAATTCATCAATCACCGATAGGACAATGGAAATCTACTCAGACATCATAAGATGGCAACACATCATTGGATAATAATATGAAGCATAAAGCACCATGTTCAAGTAGAGGGTACAATGGGATGCGGGAGAGTGGACCGCTGAATATAGATGGGGGAAGGTGATGGAGACATTGGTGGAGATGATGGAGGTGTTGGTGTAGATCGCGGTGATGATGATGGCCCTCGGCGGCATTTCGGCGCCACCGGAAGCAAGGGGGAGAGAGCCCCGCTTCTTCTTCTTCCTTGACCTTCTCCCTAGATGGGAGAAGGGTTTCCCCTCTGGTCCTTGGCTCCCATGGCTTGGCAGGGGCGAGAGCCCCTCCGAGATTGGATCTATCTCTCTGTTTTTGCGTTCCCAGATTCTACCCCTTCATCATTTCTTAAATATCCGGAGATCCATAACTCCGATTGGGGTGAATCTTTCGCCTAGATTTTTCTCGTAAACTTAGCTTTCTTGTGCCAAAAGAAGAGCGTCAACCGCCTTATAGGTGGCCCATAAGAGCCCAGGGCGCACCCAGGGGGAGGGCGCCCCCCTGTCTCGTGGCCACCCCGGACACCGTTTCGGGTTGATTCTTCCTCCCAAAAATCACAAATATTCCAAAATAATTCTCCATCCGTTTTTATCCGGTTTGGAATATCGTTTGATATTGGGTTTCTGCGAAACAAAAAACATGCAACAGACAGGAACTGGCACTGGGCACTAGATCAATATGTTAGTCCCAAAAAATAGCATAAAAAGTTGCCAAAGTATATGAAAGATGTAGAATATTGGCATGGAACAATCAACAATTATAGATATGACGGAGACGTATCAGCATCCCCAAGCTTAATTCATGCTCGTCCTCGAGTAGCTAAATGATAAAAAAAGATAATTTTTGATGTGGAATGCTACCTAGCATAATCTTGATCATATGTCTAATCATGGCATGAATATTAAGATACGAGTGATTCAAAGCAATAGTCTATCATTTGACATAAAAACAATAATACTTCGAGCGTACCAATAAAGCAATCATGTCTTTTCAAAACAACAAGGCCAAAGAAAGCTTATCCCTACAAAATCATATAGTTTGGCCATGCTTCATTTTCGTCACACAAAATGCTCCCATCATGCACAACCCCGATGACAAGCCGAGCAATTGGTTCATAATTTTTAACGCGTTTCAGCTTTTTCAACCCTCACGCAATACATGAGCGTAAGCCATGGATATAGCACTATAGGTGGAATAGAATATGATGGTGGGGGTTATGTGGAGAAGACAAAAAAGGAGAAAGTCTCACATTGACGCGGCTAGTCAACGGGCTATGGAGATGCCCATCAATTGATGTCAATGCGAGGAGTAGGGATTTCCATGCAACGGATGCACTAGACCTATAAGTGTATGAAAGCTCAAATTGAAAACTAAGTGGGTGTGCATCCAACTTGCTTGCTCATGAAGACCTAGGGCATTTGAGGAAGCCCATCGTTGGAATATACAAGCCAAGTTCTATAATGAAAATTCCCATTAGTATATGAAAGTGACAATATAGGAGACTCACTATATGAAGAACATGGTGCTACTTTGAAGCACAAGTGTGGAAAAAGATAGTAACATTGCCCCTTTTTTTTCTTTTTGGGTGGGCTTCTTTGGCCCCCTTTTTTTATTTAGGCTTCTTTGGCCTTTCCTTTTTTTTTCTTTTTTTTCTTTTTTTATGGGGCAATGTTCTATAATGATGATCATCACAGTTTAATTTACTTACAACTCAATATTACAACTCGATACTGGAACAAAGATATGACTATATATGAATGCTTCCGGCGGTGTACCAGGATGTGCAATGATCTAGCATAGCAATGACATCAAAAAATGGACAAGCCATGAAAACATCATGCTAGCTATCTTACGATCATGCAAAGCAATATGACAATGAATGCTCAAGTCATGAATATGATGATGATGGGAGTTGCATGGCAATATATCTCGGAATGGCTATGGAAATGCCATGATAGGTAGGTATGGTGGCTGTTTTGAGGAAGATATAATGAGGCTTATGTGTGATAGAGCGTATCGTATCACGGGGTTTGGATGCACCGGCGAAGTTTGCACCAAGTCTCGAGGTGAGAAAGGGCAATGCACGATACCGAAGAGGCTAGCAATGATGGAAAGGTAAAAGTGCGTATAATCCATGGACTCACATTAGTCATAAAGAACTCATATACTTATTGCAAAAGTTTATTAGCCCTCGAAGCAAAGTACTACTATGCATGCCCCTAGGGGGATAGATTGGTAGGAAAAGACCATCGCTCGTCCCCGATCGCCACTCATAAGGAAGACAATCAAAGAAACACCCCATGCTTGAAATTTGTCACACAACGGTTACCATACGTGCATGCTACGGGACTTGCAAACCTCAACACAAGTGTCTCTACAATCCACAACCACCCACTAGCATGACTCTAATATCACCATCTTTATATCGCAAAACTATTGCAAGGAATCAAACATATCATATTCAGTGATCTACAAGTTTATGTAGGATTTTATGACTAACCATGTGAATGACCAATTCCTGTCATCTCTCTAAATAGATATAAGTGAAGCAAGAGAGTTTAATTCTTTCTACAAAAGATATGCCCACGCTCTAACAAATATAAGTGAAGCAACAGAGCATTCTACAAATGGTGGTTTTCTATGTGAATAAAAACAGGCAATCCAAACTTCAAATGATATAAGTGAAGCTCATGAAGCATTCTATAAAGCCATACTCAAAAGATTTAAGTGAACTGCAATGAGTATTCTATAAATCAACCAAGGACTATCTCATACCAGCATGGTGCATAAAATAAAAATGAAAACTAAATGCAAAAGACGCTCCAAGACTTGCACATAATGCATGAACGAAACGAATTCGAAAACATACTGATACTTGTTGAAGAAAGAGGGGATGCCTTCCGGGGCATCCCCAAGCTTAGACGCTTGAGTCTCCTTGAATATTTACTTGGGGTGCCTCGGGCATCCCCAAGCTTGAGCTCTTGCCTCTCTTCCTTTTCCTCATATCGAGACATCCTCGATTAGACACTACATCCACACAAAACTTCAACAGAAAACTCGATAAGATCCGTTAGTATAATAAAGCAAATCACCACTCTAAGTACTGTTGCAAACCAATTCATATTTTGTTTTTGCATTGTGTATACTGTAATATAACTTTTCCATGGCTTAATCCATTAATATAAATTGATAGATTCATCAAAACAAGCAAACTATGCATCAAAAACAGAATCTATCAAAAACAGAAAAGTCTGTAGCAATCTGAACATTCACCATACTTCTGGTACCCCAAAAATTCTACCCAAATTAGGAAAAATAAACAAGTTTTATAGCAAGACAGTGCAGAAGGAATCAGAACCATTTGACGTCCCAGTTAAAAATGTAAAATCACGCACTACAGCCAAAGTTTCTGTCCTCCACCGTACAAACCAACAAGCATTGTAAACATCCTAAAGGCAAACCTTGGCACATTATTTTTATAATTCAATGGAATTATACAAGGGGATAATTATTTTTGTTGAAAAGTTTCTGTAATCAAGATTCACAAAGTTTCGTGAGCATGAACAAAGTTCAAGGCTAGCTCCCACTTCAACAATGCTTGTCTTTCTCACTTTCACTTTCCTTTTTGAAAAGTTTTTAGGTTTCCCTCTTTATTTTTTATTTTTTTAAAACTATATGAAAGCACTCAACAGAAATAAATGACTCTCTAAAACTTTTGGGTTGTCTCCCTGGCAGCGCTTTCTTTAAAGCCATTAAGCTAGGCATATAGTGCTCATGTAATGGATCCACCCGGATCCCAAGGTATATCAAAGCCAATTTTAATTAACAATGATTTGTAATTTAGTAGTGAGCACAAAGTAACATATATCAAGCAATTACGAAGTCTAACTCTCTTCCTGTGCATCGGCATGTCACAAAAGAACAATTCATGCACACTAAGTAAAGGCCAATGCATAGTATAAGCAGTTTCTTGCAATTCTAGCGTATGGGAAACATAGAGAGGCGGAGATATAGTTCCTCTCTCATAATAATTGCAAGTAGGAGCAGCAAGCACATGCATATTATGTTCATCAAAATCATCATGTGCAATGGTAAAAGGCAACCCATCAATATAATCCTTAATAAGCACAAACTTCTCCGATATAGTGTAGTTTGGAGAATTCAAAAAGATAATAGGACTATCATGCGTGGGTGCAATAGCAACAATTTCATGTTTAACATAAGGAACTATAGCAAGTTCATCTCCATAAGCATAATTCATATTGGCATCTTGGCCACAAGCATAGCAAGCATCATCAAAAAGGGATATCTCAAACAAATTCAAGGGATCATAGCAATCATCATAGCAATCATCCTTCGATTAGCACGAAGGGGAATTAAATAATGTATGAGTTGGAGGGTTACTCTCATTAGAAGGGGGGCACGGGTAGCTAATCCGCTCTTCCTCCTTTTGTTCTTCGCTCTCCTCATCATCTTTTGCATCCAATAAGCTCACTGTTTCATCAATTTCTTCTTCCATAGCTTCCTGCAAAATATTAGTCTCTTCTTGGACAGCGGAGACTTTCTCAATAAATGCATTAATATAGTAATTGTATTCATAATTTTCATAGCAATATCTAAGTATAGCAAGATTTTCAGGCCTATAAGCATCATCATCTAAAGCTTCATACTTTTCAAACAAAGATTCAATTTCATAAGCAGCCTTAAAAGCAACAAATTCTTCTATTTGTTCCACATCATAGTAATCATATATACGATTAGCATAAGAAGCTAAGGTTTCATTATCATTAAATTTGCATGAAAAGGGAAGGTGTGGAGCCTCCATCCTAGAGCCACAAGTAATATCATATCTCAAGCATAGATTCCAGGCATACCAACGCAACATAATAAATTGATCCCATAATAGTTTCCCTTTTTGTGTCGAGCGATAATCCCTAAAGTATTCACGTTGATCCAACGTGTCTCCCATTATAAAGTTGAATGGGGTTTTCTCAGGATTATCAAAGTAGTACATAATATCTTTCGCATAATGAGAATCGAGGGTTTTAGGAGTTACCCCATCTCCATGAGTAGCAAGTACACCTAATTTTTTTTGTATTTTGCATTCCATATCCATAACTAAAGACAGAGAACAATTTAGAACAGTGAATAAAAATTACTTAGTGATAAAGCAAACAAGCACACACGAGAATATTCACCCCACGCTATGACTCCCCGGCAACGGCGCCAGAAAAAGGTCTTGATGACCCGCAAGTATACGGGATAGTTGTAGCCTCTTTCGATAAGTAAGAGTGTCGAACCCAATGAGTAGCTAAAGGTAGAACAAATACTCTCTCAAGTCCTATCGGCCACTGATACGACTCTACGCACGCTTGACGTTCGCTTTACCTAGAACAAGTTTGAAACTAGAAGTACTTTGTAGGTGTTGTTGGATAGGTTTGCAAGATAATAAAGAACACGTAAATAAAAGCTAGGTGCTGTTTACATAAATATGCAATAAAGTAAATATAGCGAGTGTGGAAAAGTGGTGGTAGGAGTTGTGGAATTGTCCCTAAGCAATTGACTACGTTACTAGACCGGTAATCACTATTGCAATTCTATTTGAGGGAGAGGCATAAGCTAACATACTTTCTCTACTTGGATCATATGCACTTATGATTGGAACTCTAGCAAGCATCCGCAAATAGTAAAGATTCATTAAGGTAAAACCCAACCATAGCATTAAAGCATCAAGTCCCCTTTATCCCATACGCAACAATCCCCTTACTCGGGTTTGTGTTTTAGTCACTCACGCAACCCACTATAAGCGAATCATGAACGCATTGCAACACCCTACAGCAGGAATCCCTCACGCTTGTGCGACACGGAGGGCACCATAGGACAGCACCAATAATAAAACATGCAACTCAAACCAATCATAGCAATTCATCAATCACCGATAGGACAATGGAAATCTACTCAGACATCATAAGATGGCAACACATCATTGGATAATAATATGAAGCATAAAGCACCATGTTCAAGTAGAGGGTACAGAGGGATGCGGGAGAGTGGACCGCTGAATATAGATGGGGGAAGGTGATGGAGACGTTGGTGGAGATGATGGAGGTGTTGGTGTAGATCGCGGTGACGATGATGGCCCCCGGCGGCGTTTTGGCGCCACCGGAAGCAAGGGGGAGAGAGCCCCCCTTCTTATTATTATTCCTTGACCTTCTCCCTAGATGGGAGAAGGGTTTCCCCTCTGGTCCTTGGCTCCCATAGCTTGGGAGGGGCGAGAGCCCCTCCGAGATTGGATCTATCTCTCTGTTTCTGCGTTCCCAGATTCTACCCCTTCACCGTTTCATAAATATCCGGAGATCCGTAACTCCGATTGAGGTGAATCTTTCGCCCAAATTTTTCTCGTAAAATTAGCTTTCTTGTACCAAAAGAAGAGCGTCAACCGCCTTACGGGTGGCCCACGAGAGCCCAGGGCACGCCCAAGGGGGGAGGGCGCCCCCCTGTCTCGTGGCCACCCTAGACACCGTTTCGCGTTGATTCTTCCTCCCAAAAATCACAAATATTCCAGAATAATTCTCCGTCTGTTTTTATCCCGTTTGGACTCCGTTTGATATTGGGTTTCTGCGAAACAAAAAACATGCAACAAACAGGAACTGGCACTGGGCACTGGATCAATATGTTAGTCCCAAAAATAGTATAAAAAGTTGCCAAAAGTATATGAAAGTTATAGAATATTGGCATGGAACAATCAAAAATTATAGATACGATGGAGACGTATCAGGAATCGACCACGGAGGGCTTCTACATCAACACCATAGCCCCTCCGATGAGTTGTGAGTAGTTTACCACAGACCTTCGGGTCCATAGTTATTAGCTAGATGGCTTCTTCTCTCTTTTTGGATCTCAATACCATGTTCTCCTCGATCTTCTTGGAGATCTATTCGATGTAACTCTTTTTGTAGTGTCTTTGTCGAAATCCGATGAATTGTGGGTTTATGATCAACTTTATCTATGAGAAATATTTGAATCTCCTCTAAATTCTTTTATGTGTGATTAAGTTATCTTTGCATGTCTCTTCGAATTATCAGTTTGGTTTGGCCTACAAGATTGATCTTTCTTGCAATGGGAGAAGTGCTTAGCTTTGGGTCTTGCGGTGTCCTTTCCGAGTGACAGCAGGGGCAACAAGGCACATATTGTATTGTTGCCATCGAGGATAAAAAGTTGGGGTTTATATCATATTGCATGAGTTTATCCCTCTACATCATGTCATCTTTATTAATGCGTTACTCTGTTCTTTATGAACTTAATACTGTAGATGCATGCTGGATAGCGGTCGATGTGTGGAGTAATAGTAGTAGATGCAGGCAGGAGTCGGTGTACTTGTCGCGGACGTGATGCCTATATACATGATCATGCCTACATAATCTCATAATTATTCACTTTTCTATCAATTGCTCGACAATAATTTGTTCAACCACCGTAATACTTATGCTATCTTGAGAGAAGCCACTAGTGAAACCTATGGCCCCCGGGTCTATCTTTTATCATATAAGCTTTCAATCTACTTTTATTTGCATCTTTACTTTTCTAATCTATATTATAAAAATACCAAAAATATATTTATCTTATCATACTATCTCTATCAGATCTCACTTTCGCAAGTGGCCGTGAAGGGATTGACAACCCCTTTATTGCATTGGTTGCAAGTTCTTTGTTTGCTAGTGTAGGTGTGTGGGACTTTTGAGGAGACTCCTACTAGATTGATACCTTGGTTCTAAAAAAAACTAAGGAGCCTCCTACTATTGTTGCATCACCCTTTCCTCTTCAAGGAAAACCAACGCAAGCTCAAGACGTAGCAAGAAGTATTTCTGGCGCCGTTGCCTGGGAGGTCTTCGATCAAGTCAAGACATAGCAAGTACCCATCACAAACTCATCTCCCTCGCATTTACATTATTTGCCATTTGCCTCTCGTTTTCCTCTCCCCCACTTCACCCTTGCCGTTTTATTCGCCCTCTCTTTCCCAATCTCCTCTCTCTCTTTCGCTTGCCTTTTTCTCTTTGCTGGTGTGTTGGATTACTTGTCGCGATGGTGCAAGATAATACCAAATTGTGTGATTTCTCCAATACCAATAATAATGATTTCCTTAGTACTCCAATTGCTCCTCTTAATGATGTTGAGTCTTGTGAAATCAATACTGCTTTGCTGAATCTTGTTATGAAAGATCAATTCGCCGGCCTTCCTAGTGAAGATGCCGCTACCCATCTAAACTACTTTGTTGATTTGTGTGATATGCAAAAGAAGAAAGATACGGATAATGATATTGTTAAATTGAAGTTATTTCTGTTTTCACTTAGAGATCGTGCTAAAGTTTGGTTTTCGTATTTGCCTAAAAATAGTATTGATTCTTGGAACAAGTGCAAAGATGCTTTTATCTCTAAATATTTTCCTCCCGCTAAGATTATCACCCTTAGGAACGATATTATTAATTTTAAACAACTTGATCATGAGCATGTTGCCCAATCTTGGGAAAGAATGAAATTGATGATTCACAATTGCCCTACTCATGGTTTGAATTTATGGATGATCATACAAAAAAATTATGCCGGATTGAATTTTGCTTCTAGAAATCTTTTAGATTCGGCCGCGGGAGGCACATTTATGGAAACCACTTTAGGAGATGCTACAAAACTCCTTGACAATATTATGGCTAATTATTCTCAATGGCACACCGAAAGATCTACTAGTAAAAAAGTACATGCTATAGAAGAAATTAATGTTTTGAGTGGAAAGATGGATGAACTTATGAAATTATTTGCTACTAAGAGTGCTCCTCTTGATCCCAATGATATGCCTTTGTCTACTTTGATTGAGAATAATAATGAACCTATGGATGTGAATTTTGTTGGTAGGAATAGTTTTGGAAACAATGCTTATAGAGGAAACTTTAATCCTAGATTGTTCCCTAGTAATTCCTCTAAAAATTATGGAAATTCCTACAATAATTCTTATGGTAATTTTAATAATATGCTCTCTGATTTTGAGAATAAGGTGAAAGAATTTATGATCTCTCAAAAGAATTTTAATGCCTTGCTTGAAGAAAAATTGCTCAAAGTTGATGATTTGGCTAGGAACGTTGATAGACTCTCGCTTGATGTTGATTCTTTGAAACTTAGATCTACTTCTCCTAAGCATGATATCAATGAGTATCTCAAAGGAATGAGAGTGTCCATTGATGAGTGCAAAGAAAGAACCGCTAGATTGCGTGCTAAGAAAGATTGCTTTGTAAAGGCGTGTTCTTCTAGTTTCCATGAAAACAATGATGAAGATCTTAAAGTTATTGATGTGTCCCCTATTAGATCTCTGTTTTGCAATATGAATCTTAATAATAATGGGACTAGAGATGAGTCAATTTTAGTTAAAAGACGTCCCAATGATTCGGAGTTTTTAGATCTTGATGCTAAATTTGGTAAAAGTGGGATGGGAGAGGTCAAACCATTAAATAGCATTGAACCCACTATCCTGGATTTCAAGGAATTTGATTATGATAATTGTTCTTTAGAAGGTTGTATTTCCTTGTTGCAATCCGTTATGAATTCTCCTCCTGCTTATAGTCAAAATAAAGCTTTTACCAAACATATTGTTGATGCCTTGATGCAATCTTTTGATGAAAAACTTAATTTGGAAGTTTCTATACCTAGAAAACTTAATGATGAGTGGGAACCTACTATAAAGATTAAAATTAAAGATCATGAGTGTTATGCTTTATGTGATTTGGGTGCTAGTGTTTCCACGATTCCGAAAACTTTATGTGATATTCTAGGTTTCCATGATCTTGATGATTGCTCTTTAAATTTGCACCTTGCGGATTTTTCCAATTAAAAGCCAATGGGGAGGATCAATAATGTTCTCATTGTTGCAAATAGAAATTTGGTGGCCGTAGATTTTATCGTTCTTGATATAGATTGAAATCTTTCTTGCCCTATTATTCTTGGTAGACCTTTCCTTAGAACGATTGGCGCGATTATTGATATGAAGGAAGGGAATATTAGATTCCAATTTCCATTAAGGAAAGGCATGGAGCACTTTCCAAGAAAGAAAGTTAAATTACCTTACGAATCTATCATGCGAGCTACTTATGAATTGAGTGCCAAAGATGGCACTACTAAGATCTATCCTCGCTTTTATGCCTAGCTAGGGGCGTTAAACGATACTGCTAGTCGGGAGGCAACCCAATTTTATTTGTGTTTTTTGTTTTTGTTTCTGCTTAGTAATAAATTTTGCATCTACCTTATGTTTAGATGTGTTTTTATGTTTTAATTAGTGTTTGTGCCAAGTAGAACCTATAGGATAACCTATGGTGATAGTTAATTTGATTCTGCTGAAAAACAGAAACTTTGCACGCACAAAATTAGTTTTGTTAATTCACAGAAACGTGATTTTGCGTTGATTCTTTTTGCTGTAGATCAATAGACAAATTTTCCAGGACTTCCTATTTTGGTAGGGTGTTTAGAGTTCCAGAAGTATTAGTGGGTTACAGATTGCTATAGACTGTTCTGTTTTTGACAGATTCTGTTTTTCGTGTGTTGTTTGCTTATTTTGATGCATCTATGGATAGTATTAAGTGGTATGAACCATAGAGAATTTGGAATAAAGTAGGTTTAACACCAATATAAATAAAGAATGAGTTCATTACAGTACCTTATGTGGTGGTTTTGCTTTCTTTCACTAACGGAGCTTATGAGATTTCCTGTTGAGTTTTGTGTTGTGAAGTTTTCAAGTTTTGGGTAAAGATTTGATGGACTATGGAATAAGGAGTGGCAAAATCCTAAGCTTAGGGATGCCCATGGAACCCCAAGATATTCAAGAATATCCAAAAGCCTAAGCTTGGGGATGCCCCCGAAAGGCATCCCCTCTTTCGTCTTCGTTCATTGGTAACTTTACTTAGAGCTATATTTTTATTCGCCACATGATATGTGTTTTGCTTGGAGCGTCTTGGATGATATTAGTCTTTGCTTTTTAGTTTACCACAATCATCCTTGCTGTACACACCTTTTGGGAGAAGCCCACTTGATTAGAATTTACTAGAATACTCTATGTGCTTCACTTATATCTTTTGAGCTAGATAGTATTTGCTCTAGTACTTCACTTATATCTTTTAGAGCACGGCGGTGGCTTAATTTTGTAGAAATTGTTAGTATCTCATGCTTCACTTATATTATTTTGAGAGTTTCTTAGAACAGCATGGTATTTTCTATGGTTATGAATTTGGACCTATAATGATGAGCATCCAAGTTGGGTATAATAAAAACTATCATAGAAAGTGCATTAAACACTAGGATCAATTTGATGCCTGATAATTGTTTTGAGATATAAAGGTGGTAATATTAGAGTCATGCTAGTGGATAATTATGAAATTGAGAAATACTTGTGTTGTAGTTGGCCAATCCCGTAGCATGCACGTATGGTAAAAGTTGTGTGACAAATTTGTTGCATGAGGTGCTCTTTTGATTGCCTTCCTTATGAGTGAAGGTCGGGATCGCGCGATGGTTAACTCCTACCAACCCTTCCCCTAGGAGCATGCGTAGTAGTACTTTGCTTCGAGGGCAAGTAAACTTTTGCAATAAGTATATGAGTTCTTTATGATAATGTGAGTCCATGGATATACGCACACTCACCCTTCCACTTTGCTAGCCTCTATTATACCGTGCAACTTTCGCCGGTATCATGCACCCATTATTTACCTTCCTTAAAACAGCCACCATACCTACCTATTATGGCATTTCCATAGCCATTCCGAGATATATTGCCATGCAACTTTCCACCATTCCGTTCATATGGCATGCATTACTTTTGTCATATTTCTCTTTGCATGATCATGTAGTTGACATCGTATTTGTGGCAAGGCCACCTTCATAATTTTCATACATGTCGCTTTTAGAGCACGGTGGTGGCTTAATTTTGTAGAAATTTATAGTCTCTCATGCTTCACTTATATTATTTTGAGAGTCTTTTAGAACAGCATGGTATTTTCTATGGTTATAAAATTGGTCCTAGAATGGTAGGCATCCAAGTTGGGTATAATAAAAACTATCATAGAAAGTGAATTGGATGCTATGATCAATTTGATACTTGATAATTGTTTTGAGATATGGAGGTAGTGATATTAAAGTAATGCTAGTTGGGTGATTATGAATTTAAAGAATGCTTGTGTTGAAGTTAGCAAGTCCCGTAGCATGCACGTATGGTTAAAGTTGTGTAACAAATTTGAAACATGAAGTGTACCTGGCTTGTGCATCCTTATGAGTGGCGGTCGGGGACGAGCGATGGTCTTTACCTACCAATTTATCCCTCTAGGAGCATGCGCGTAGTGCTTGATTTTTGATGACTTCTAAATTTTTGCAATAAGTATATGAGTTCTTATGACTAATATTAACTCCATGGATTATACGCACTTTTACCTTTCCATCATTGCTAGCCTCTTGCCCTTTCTCACCTTGGGAGTTGGTGCAAACTTCGTCGGTGCATCCAAACCCCGTGATACGATACGCTCTATCACACATAAACCTCCTTATATCTTCCTCAAAACAGCCACCATACCTACCTATTATGGCATTTCCATAGCCATTCCGAGATATATTGCCATGCAACTTTCCACCGTTCTGTTATTATGACACGCTCCATCATTGTCATATTGCTCTTTGCATGATCATGTAGTTGACATCGTATTTGTGGAAAGGCCACCCTCATAATTTTCATACATGTCACTCTTGATTCATTGCATATCCCGGTACACCGCCGGAGGCATTCATATAGAGTCATATTTTGTTCTAAGTGTTGAGTTGTAATTCTCGAGTTGTAAATCAATAAAAGTGTGATGATCTTCATTATTAGAGCATTGTCCCAAGTGAGGAAAGGATGATGAAGACTATGATTCCCCCACAAGTCGGGATGAGACTTCGGACTAAAAAGAAAAGAAAAAGAGAAAAGAAAAAAAGAGGCCAAAGAGCCCACCGAATAAAAAAAGGAAAGGCCAAATAAAAAAAAGAGGAAGACCAAATAAAAAATAAAAAAATAAAAAAATGAGAGAAAAAGAGAGAAGGGACAATGCTACTAACTCTTTTCCATACTTGTGCTTCAAAATAGCACCATGATCTTCATGATAGAGAGTCTCTTATGTTGTCACTTTCATATACTAAGTGGGAATTTTTCATTATAGAACTTGGCTTGTATATTCCAATGATGGGCTTCCTCAAAATGCCCTAGGTCTTCGTGAGCAAGCAAGTTGGATGCACACCCACTTAGTTTCTTTTGTTGTGCTTTCATATATTTATAACTCTAGTGCATCCGTTGCATGGCAATCCCTACTCACTCACGTTGATATCTATTGATGGGCATCTCCATAGCCCGTTGATACGCCTAGTTGATGTGAGACTATCTTCTCCCTTTTTGTCCTCACAACCACCACCATAGTGCTATATCCATGGCTTGCGCTCATGTATTGCGTAAGAGTTGAAAAAGCTGAAGTGCGTTAAAAAGTATGAACCAATTGCTTGGCTGAAACCGGAGTTGTGCATGATGGGAGTATTTTGTGTAATGAAAATGAAGCATGGCCTAACTATATGATTTTGTAGGGATAAGCTTTCTTTGGCTATGCTATTTTGATAGGACATGATTATTTGTTAGTATGCTTTGAAGTATTATTATTTTTATGTTTTATAAGCTTTTATCTTGAATCATTTGGATCTGAACAATCATGCCACAATAAAGAAAACTACATTGAGAATTATGCTAGGTAGCATTCCACATCAAAAATTCTGTTTTTATCATTTACCTACTCGAGGATGAGCAGGAATTAAGCTTGGGGATGCTTGATACTTCTCCAACGTATCTGTAATTTTTTATTGTTCCATTCTATTATATTACCCGTTTTGGATGTTTATGGGCTTTACTTTACACATTTATATCATTTTTGGGACTAACCTACTAACCGGAGGCCCGGCCCGTATTGCTGTTTTTTGGCCTATTTCAGTGTTTCGAAGAAAAGGAATATCAAACAGAGTCCAAACGGAATGAAACCTTCGGGAGCGTGATTTTTGGAACGAACGTGATCCAGAGGACTTGGAGTGCAAGTCAAGAAGCAGTCGAGGCGGCCACGAGGGAGGAGGGTGCGCCCACCCCTACAGGGCGCGCCCCCTATCTCGTGGGCCCCTCGGGCGGCCACTGATACGTCTCCAATGTATCGATAATTTTTTATTGCTCCATGCTACTTTATCTACTGTTTTGGACTATATTGGGCTTTATTTTCCACTTTTACATTATTTTTGGGACTAACCTATTAACAGAAGGCCCAGCCCAGAATTGCTGTTTTTTGCCTATTTCAGTATTTCGAAGAAACGGAATATCAAATGGAGTCCAAACGGAATGAAACCTTCGGGAACATGATTTTCTCACCGAACGTGATCCATGAGACTTGGACCCTGCTCCAAGGAACAAAAGAGGCGGTCACGAGGGTGGAGGGCGCCCCCCTGGGCGCACCCCCCTACCTCGTGGGCCCCTGCTGCTCCACCGACGTACTCCTTCCTCCTATATATACCTACTGAAAGATCGAGGATGTCGCCTAGAGGGGGGGTGAATAGGTGCTTTAAAATAATTATGGTTTAGGCTTGAACAAATGCGGAATAAACCTAGCGGTTAATTTGTCAAGCACAAAACCTACAACAACTAGGCTCACCTATGTGCACCAACAACTTATGCTAAGCAAGATAAGCAACTATGTGATAGCAAGATATATGACAAAGAACAATATGGCTATCACAAAGTAAAGTGCATAAGTAAAGGGGCTCGGGTAAGAGATAACCGAGGCACGTGGAGACGATGATGTATCCCGAAGTTCACACCCTTGCAGATGCTAATCTCCGTTTGGAGCGGTGTGGAGGCACAATGCTCCCCAAGAAGCCACTAGGGCCACCGTAATCTCCTCACGCCCTCGCACAATGCAAGATGTCGTGATTCCACTAAGGGGCCCTTGAGGGCGGTCACCGAACCCGTACAAATGGCGACCCTTGGGGGCGGTCACCGAACCCGTACACTTTGGCAACCCTTGGGGGCGGTCACCGGTACCCGTCAAATTGCTCGGGGCGATCTCCACAACCTAATTGGAGACCTCGGCGCTTGCCCGGAGCTTTACACCACAATGATTGAGCTCCGAACACCACCAACCGTCTAGGGTACCAAGGCACCCAAGAGGAACAAGCTCTAGGGTGCCCAAACACCCAAGAGTAATAAGCTTCTCAAACTTCACTTCCACGTATCACCGTGGAGAACTCAAACCGATGCACCAAATGCAATGGCAAGGGCACACGGAGTGCCCAAGTCCTTCTCTCCCAAATCCCACCAAAGCAACTAATGCTAGGGAGGAAAATGAGAGGAAGAACGAAAGAAGAACACGAAGAACTCCACGATCTAGATCCAAGGGGTTCCCCTCACTTAGAGGAGAAAGTGATTGGTGGAAACGTGGATCTAGATCTCCTCTCTCTTTTCCCTCAAGAACTAGCAAGAATCCATGGAGGGATTGAGAGTTAGCAAGCTCGAAGAAGGTCAACAATGGGGGAAGAACACGAGCTCAAATGATTAGGTTCATTGGGGAAGAAGACCCCCTTTTATAGGACCTCCCGAATCCAACCGTTATGTGCTCAGGTTGTGCACAAGCGGTACTACCGCTTGGAGGAGCGGTACTACCGCTTAGCACGGTCAAAACAGCCCAACGAGAGAGAAAACACGAGTTTTTGGTCCGGAGCGGTAATACTTCTTAGGAGCCGCGGTAGTACTGCTCTGGAGAGGTACTACCGCTCAGGAGCCGCGGTAGTACAACTCTGGAGCGGTAGTAAAAAATTACATCCGCTCTAGTCGTGGTAGTACCACTGCAGCCTTTACCAAAACAGCCACAACTTTTACAAACGGACTTCGAATTCAACGAAACCAAGTTTGTTGGAAAGCTAACGACATGGGATAACACAATATTGATAGAAATATCAAGAATAAGCAACTGAGAAAAATCCCATAAGAAAATGGTGAGAACCCTTCATCGGATAAGACCGGTAAAACCTCCAACACCGAAAACATCATAGAAGACGCATGCGAACTCCGTTTTCGATGAACTCAAGCTTGTCATCAAGATGACCATAAGCTCTAAGACTCACAAAGATAACCAAACAAGAACCAAGAAACATGATGCAAGGATGCAATGGTTTGAGCTCTCTACTACCGATACGATCAAGCTACCAACTTGAGAGCCCCCCTTGATAGTACGGCAAACGATCCTATAACTCGGTCTCCCAACTACCACCACAAGACCGGTAAAATAGAAAACCTATCAAGGGAAAACCTTTGCCTTGCACATGGTCCACTTGAGCTAGATGAAGACGATCTTGACTCCCTCAAGTTGGACCACCTTTCTTGATTGCGTTGCCTCGATGAAGACTAGATGATTGCTCCCCCATAGTTCACTATGGGTGAGCCACTCTTCGGCACATCTTCACAAGTCCATTGACACCACAATGGATGGAAAGATTCAAGCACTTGATCTCTTCGTGATGCTCCACTTGAACTTGCACACGGCAATCTTGATGACGATCACCACTTGATGTCATCCTTTCCATGGGTTGTATGATATCTTCCTCTTGACGCAAGCCCATGGATACATACCTAACCCCACATACAACTCTCACATAGACCATGGGTTAGTACATAAAGTGCAATGGACAATGCTTACCATACCATGGGATCACTTGATCCCTCTCGGTACATCTTCTACGCTTTGTGAGTTGATCAACTTGATTCACTCTTGACTTTGTCTTGATCAACCTTGAATCTTTGCAACTCTCTTCATTTGGATGATGTCTTGAAGGTAAACATGAATGATCACACAACCTTCTTCTTCAAGATATGCTTGCAATAATCTCAACACTCGCATGACCAATCTTTGGATAATTCCTTAATAGCACCTTGGTTAACTCAAAAACTCCTTGAAACCAACACATGGACTTCAAGAAAAGCCTATGGACATATCCTTCAAATATAACTCAAGACAACCATTAGTCCATAGAGATTGTCATCAATTACCAAAACCAAACATGGGGGCACCGCATGTTCTTTAAATCTCCCCCATTTTGGTCATTGATGACAATCACTTTCAAGAGAGTTTATATAACTCAAGACAACCATTAGTCCATAGAGATTGTCATCAATTACCAAAACCAAACATGGGGGCACCGCATGTTCTTTCAATCTCCCCCATTTTGGTAATTGATGACGATCACTTTCAAGAGAGTTTATATAAGGAATTATGCATCACCATCCAATGCAACAACTAATAGTGCATGCAAATGAGAGGCAAATGCTAAGGAACAAAAACAAAGCAAGAAGAGATAACGCTCTAAACTTCTCCACAAAACTCTCTGAAACTTCTCCCCGTTGGCATCGATTGCCAAAATGGGCGAAAATCTAAGAAGGCCAATATAAACTGTGGTCCTCCATAAATTGTGTATTTCTCAGCAAGAGAGTGGAATGCAATACACATACCCAACTGCCAATACTTGGAGGAAGACAAACTATATTGATGCCCAAAGATTGCAATAGAAAGATATGCCACAAAGACATAACAAAGAGAGACACAAGCAATCAGAAGATACCAATTGAAGCAAGCAATCAACGGATATCAATTGAACCAACTAGACCAATGATCCTACATGCCACAAGAATAAAGATATTATGAAAAGCGCAAAGGAGTGTACTAAAGAAACTAGAGAAGCTCCCCATGATTTGTGCACACATAAGAATTTTTGTATTTGAATACAAAGTGCACAAAATAGGATCATAGCTCCCCCAAAATCAATAGAAACTCACATCCAGTGCAAGTGAGCATATAGGAAACAAAGCCTAGCGCTTGCAACAAGCACATGGTTGAGCAACATGTAAAAGAGGCAACTTAAGAATAGGCTCAACCAAAATGATGTGTGTGAGTCATGGCGAAGCACTTGAGAAGACTTAGATTAGGATGAGCATTAAGCATCAACATAGTCTTGAAAGAATGAGGCACACGGTGCAAGGCCTATCATTCCCACACACAACTGGCAAATGGGTTCACAAGCTTACTAATAAGCAAAAGAGAACCTATGCTTGTGACAACCCGTGGTGAAGATAGACGAGGGGAGGCTCATCAAGACGAGGGATACCAATTAAGATGGCAAAAACCTCGTAAAGATAAGCAAGAGGAAAATAATCTTCACCACACAAGAGTGCAACAAGATGCAACGATAGAGGACACGCACTCAAGGCAAAAGCTTTCACGGAGCCACCAAAGAAATAACATAAGAAAGACAAGGTGGACGTGAAAGAAAAGATATCAACTAGAGATGTAATTTCTCTCAAGTGTATAAGGTTCTATGTAGACGAAATCATGATGATATATATATCTACAAAGAAGGATGTACACCCGAAATAGTTACAACACGAAGGAACAAGATATCCACAAGGAAGTCATAAATATACCAATAAGATATTTGCTTGAAAGCATAGCACTTGGCTAGATATGGTCTTATTGTATATAAATGAAGTCCAAACACACATCCATCAAAGGCATCACAACTAGCAACAAGAGATCATCGTTGGGATGCTTTGAGAAAGGAAACAAGTATCACAAGATATGAAATGAATATCATGCCAAGATGCAACCTACACAAGGTTGAATGCAAGAGGAGAAAGCATGAATAGATACTTGTTACCGAGATATCATTGGAAGGATGTAGTAGATACCAATTGAAGGTAGATAGTAGTTCATTGATCATCCTAGCTTGACTCCAATATGCACATGGTGACAACACCTTCCTTGTGAGTGAGCCGAGCATCCAATGCATCTCCAAATGTTCCTAGAAGAACAACACAAACTAAACGGTACCCAAACTCATCGGGACCAAATAGTTAGAAACACCAATACATAGGACAAACTCCACATAAATATGTGCATATAGATATGAAAATGAATTTCATGCACATCTCATCCAAATTGAGACTAGGTGGAGTTTCCCCTATATATTGAGTCAAAGAAAGAAAGCATGCCAAATGAAATACATGAAGTAAACATGCATGCTCAAGACTTTCAAAACCCGAAACCAAAAGACAAAGAAATGCCAAGTGAAAAGGATACCAAATGGAGAAATCATCACTTGGAAGATATCATTAAAGATACATCAAGGAATGAGATATCCATTGATACACACTAAACTAAAGATGTCAAACTCCCAAAGAGAGGATGGTTCCAAACAAACCAAGCTCTCAACAAAGTTTCATGATGGCACAAAGTACCAAAAAGAAATGGCTTGCCTTCCACCAAAACACACTTGATAAGGATCACAAGAAGAGTGTTCTAAAGAAAATAGGATAGCTCCCCCACGAGTTGTGCATTATATAGGATTTGCATTTGAATACAAAATGCACAAGGTGGGATCACTACTTTCACTATATCTAGAAAACACTAGACAAGAACAAGAAATAAACAAGATCCACAAGTGGTAGGGAAGACACCGGGAGTTGACACAAACCTTGGCAAGAGAAAAGGCAAATAAAACAAAAGCCAAAGTAAAGATGATCAACAAATTCTACCACACATAAGTGACTACCAATTGTCAAAAGACAAGAAGTATTTGGAAATAATTCCCGGTGGTAGATAACAAGGACATCCAACATCATCTTCACAACAAACACAAGCAAATTGCAACTTGTAGAGCTAACATGCCACCTAGGAACAAGATAATCTACAATATCAATTCTAGGTGACAATATCTCAAATGTACACATTTTCTAGGCTTGTAATATGCACTTAGCATATTACTCCCCCATAATGTGATACCAATAAGAACTTAACAAGAGGCAATAAGAGGAACAAACAAGAGATAATTAATGGACTATTTATAATTTGAATTTCTCATGAGAGATATACCACCTAGCAACTAGATAATCTTGTAATATCAATACTAGATGGTATTCCTCATGTACACACATTTATAGGATTGTGAGGTGCACAAAGCACATCACTCCCCCAAAATGGGATGTTCCATTAATCTCTCACACGAGCCAACTAGGATACAAACAAGAAGCATAAAGGCTCAACGCACGACACACACGTACATGGTGTGCAAACCAACACACACATACTTGATTGCTCAAGATAAGCAAGTTGGAATCACAACATATACAAACACATGCAAGGAACAAAACCAAAAAATGCAAGGGGCAAGTAACTTTCAATGTAAGCAATTTTAAGTACAAGTTACCGCAAGGAGGCACATTGGATATAAGATATAAACATGATGATTCAATTGACTTGGCTTGAGACAATAAGAGTGATGAAGTCCCCTTAATTCTTCATAATGTAGCCAAGTCTCCAATGCCCTCCAACAACACCTATTGATCAAGTTTGAGCTTGTTGGTCCCCAACCAAGTTGGGTCCTAAGAGGTTAGTCACAATAGGTTTGGCTACCCAAATGGTTCTTTGCTTGACACCACTTTGAGTACCAACAAACTTGGCAAACACATTGCCAACCTTATCCTTACCAAGAGAATAGATATCATCAATAATAATTGGGTTGGATAAGTTACCACTAGTGCATGAAGAAGCGACGTGACCTTTCTCACGACATAAGTAGCAACGTCTACTCTTCACTTTCTTCTCACTTGATTTCTCAATTTGAGAAGCATTAACTTGAGTCTTCTTGGGAAGAGGCCTTTCTTCAACTTGATGTTGAGCATGAGATTGAACTTGTGCCCTCTTCCCTTGTTGCTTGACACTAATGGCCTTCTTCTTCAATGGGCAAGATCTAACATGATGCCCTTCGACTTTGCACTTGAAGCAAACAATCTTGGCCGAATTCTTGACTTGTTCTTGGCCCTTCTTCTTGTTCAACTTGGACTTCTTCTTCTTGTTGGAGTTGAATCCAAGTCCACCTTTGTCATTGGGGGATTTTTGCACACTCAAGATATTGTTGAGTGTGGCCTTCCCTTCATGACACTTTTCCAAGTCTTTCTTCAAAGAAGTGACTTGGGCCTTGAGCTCTTTGATTTCCTCTACATGGTTAGTCTCAACACAAGTACTAGAGGAAGTATAAGCTTCATCGTTAGAGCAACAAGGCAAGGAAAGCAATTCATCACAAGATGTACCAACATTGTGAGTAGATGAATTACAAGGACTAGCACATGGCAATATACTATTTTGACTAGAAGTAGTGCTAGTATCCACATGAGGCTCACTAGATGTTACCTTAGCAATCATGGCCTCATGAGCTATCTTTAGCACACTATGGGATACTAGAAGATCATCATGAGAGCTTGAGAGCTTTTCATGACTTTCTTCCAATTTCCCATAATTGCAAGATAGCACCTCAAGTTGAGCCCGTAGCTCAACATTCTCCTTCAAAATGGATGCTTCACAAGTAATAGAATTAGTAGCACAAGCATCATCATTAACAACAAGAGGAGAAGGCAACTTGGCAAGCTCTTTTAAATAAGAAGCTTCAAGTTGGGCATGAGACTCGGTGAGTTTGATGAGCTCACCCTTGATGACCCTTGAGCCATTTTCGAGGTGCTCAAAATCCTCAAGGAGTCTAGCATGAGAAACTTCAAGCTTAGCATTTTTAGTTTTGAAATCGTTGGCCACCTCAAGAGCTCTATCATGAGATTCCCTCACTCTAGATAATTCTAGAGCAAAAGTCTCCTCAAGAGATTCGGAGGTGGTTTGTTCATGTTCAAGAGCTTGAGATAGCTCCGCGATCTCATTTGCGTAATCACGCCCATGAGCTTCCATTTTCTCAATGGTGACCTCATGCTCCTCGAGATGAGATTCCAACTCCTCAATATATTTCTTGCCCTCAATGGCAATGGACATAATTTCCATGAAGTTGGAACGAGCAATTTTATTTTTATGAAGAGCTTTAAAAATCATCTCCCCCTTAGTTTTTAAGGAGGCAACATTATCATTCTCTTCATCATTATCCTCATCATCATTAGCATCAACATCATCATCAAGAGACATATTGGGGTACAAAGTAGGAGATACCTTTGACGCCTTAGCCATAAGGCAAAAAGCAATAGATGATGATGTAGGATCCCTTGAGGCACCATTAAACACCACATCTTGTTCCATGGAGTGTTCGGTTTCCTCTACATTGTTAGCACAACAATTCGAGGAAATAGATGCATTTTTATCATGGCAACAAGACATAGCAAGCATATCATCATGAGATTTAGTCAAGCAATTTCTACATGATATGCAAGGACTATCAACACAAGCATGTGAAACATTTGGAGTGCTCGAAGTGTTAAAGCCCAAAGAAGGAGCATTGCAATAATATAGTGATGAAGGATCATCCACAATAAGCATACTATCACCATTGCAATGACCAACACTACTCACCATATCATTACCTTGTGGCAAACCACATGTAGGTGAAGTAGAAGAAGTTGAGAAGACTATACGACCGGAGGTGGAGGGGGAACAATCATCCCCACAAATATTGGACACACCATATTTATCTTGAAGCTTTGTCCACAACTCATGAGCATCCCGGAACGGCATGAGTTGAAAAATAACTACATTGCTCAAAGCATCAAAAAGCACATTAGAAGCTTGAGCATTGAGATAAGAGTTTTTCTCATCCTCTAAAGATAATCTTTGGGGATCCTTTGGAGGAGAAAAACCCATATCTACAATTCGCTCTAAATTTGGGTCCATGACCCTAAAGAGATTAAGCATGCGAATTACCCAAACATCAAAATTTGTGCCATCGAAACTAAGAGTGTCAGAGAATCCTAATCCCCTAGTCGACATCTTTACTCTCTAGGCGGTTAAGCCTAACAAAGAGAGACGAGGCTCTGATACCAATTGAAAGATCGAGGATGTCGCCTAGAGGGGGGGGTGAATAGGCGCTTTAAAATAATTACGGTTTAGGCTTGAACAAATGCGGAATAAACCTAGCGGTTAATTTGTCAAGCACAAAACCTACAACAACTAGGCTCACCTATGTGCACCAACAACTTATGCTAAGCAAGATAAGCAACTATGTGATAGCAAGATATATGACAAAGAACAATATGGCTATCACAAAGTAAAGTGCATAAGTAAAGGGGCTCGGGTAAGAGATAACCGAGGCACGCGGAGACGACGATGTATCCCGAAGTTCACACCCTTGCGGATGCTAATCTCCGTTTGGAGCGGTGTGGAGGCACAATGCTCCCCAAGAAGCCACTAGGGCCACCGTAATCTCCTCACGCCCTCGCACAATGCAAGATGCCGTGATTCCACTAAGGGACCCTTGAGGGCGGTCACCGAACCCGTACAAATGGCGACCCTTGGGGGCGGTCACCGAACCCGTACACTTTGGCAACCCTTGGGGGCGGTCACCGGTACCCGTCAAATTGCTCGGGGCGATCTCCACAACCTAATTGGAGACCCCGACGCTTGCCCGGAGCTTTACACCACAATGATTGAGCTCCGAACACCACCAACCGTCTAGGGCACCAAGGCACCCAAGAGGAACAAGCTCTAGGGTGCCCAAACACCCAAGAGTAATAAGCTTCTCAAACTTCACTTCCACGTATCACCGTGGAGAACTCAAACCGATGCACCAAATGCAATGGCAAGGGCACACGGAGTGCCCAAGTCCTTCTCTCCCAAATCCCACCAAAGCAACTAATGCTAGGGAGGAAAATGAGAGGAAGAACGAAAGAAGAACACGAAGAACTCCAAGATCTAGATCCAAGGGGTTCCCCTCACTTAGAGGAGAAAGTGATTGGTGGAAACGTGGATCTAGATCTCCTCTCTCTTTTCCCTCAAGAACTAGCAAGAATCCATGGAGGGATTGAGAGTTAGCAAGCTCGAAGAAGGTCAACAATGGGGGAAGAACACGAGCTCAAAGGATTAGGTTCATTGGGGAAGAAGACCCCCTTTTATAGGACCTCCCGAATCCAACCGTTATGTGCTCAGGTCGTGCACAAGCGGTACTACCGCTTGGAGGAGCGGTACTACCGCTTAGCACGGTCAAAACAGCCCAAACGAGAGAGAAAACACGAGATTTTGGTCCGGGGCGGTACTACCGCTTAGGAGCCACGGTAGTACTGCTCTGGAGCGGTACTACCGCTCAGGAGCAGCGGTAGTACCGCTCTGGAGCGGTAGTAAAAAATTACATCCGCTCTAGTCGCGGTAGTACCGCTGCAGCCTTTACCAAAACAGCCACAACTTTTGCAAACGGACTCCGAATTCAACGAAACCAAGTTTGTTGGAAAGCTAACGACATGGGCTAACACAATATTGATAGAAATATCAAGAATAAGCAAATGAGAAAAGTCCCATAAGAAAATGGTGAGAACCCTTCATCGGATAAGACCGGTAAAACCTCCAACACCGAAAACATCATAGAAGACGCATGCGAACTCCGTTTTCGATGAACTCAAGCTTGTCATCAAGATGACCATAAGCTCTAAGACTCACAAAGATAACCAAACAAGAACCAAGAAACATGATGCAAGGATGCAATGGTTTGAGCTCTCTACTAACGATACGATCAAGCTACCAACTTGAGAGCCCCCCTTGATAGTACGGCAAACGATCCTATAACTCGGTCTCCCAACTACCACCACAAGACCGGTAAAATAGAAAACCTATCAAGGGAAAACCTTTGCCTTGCACATGGTCCACTTGAGCTAGATGAAGACGATCTTGACTCCCTCAAGTTGGACCACCTTTCTTGATTGCGTTGGCTCGATGAAGACTAGATGATTGCTCCCCCATAGTTCACTATGGGTGAGCCACTCTTCGGCACATCTTCACAAGTCCATTGACACCACAATGGATGGCAAGATTCAAGCACTTGATCTCTTCGTGATGCTCCACTTGAACTTGCACACGGCAATCTTGATGACGATCACCACTTGATGTCATCCTTTCCATGGGTTGTATGATATCTTCCTCTTGACGCAAGCCCATGGATACGTACCTAACCCCACATACAACTCTCACATAGACCATGGGTTAGTACATAAAGTGTAATGGACAATGCTTACCATACCATGGGATCACTTGATCCCTCTCGGTACATCTTCTATGCTTTGTGAGTTGATCAACTTGATTCACTCTTGACTTAGTCTTGATCAACCTTGAATCTTTGCAACTCTCTTCATTTGGATGATGTCTTGAAGGTAAACATGAATGATCACACAACCTTCTTCTTCAAGATATGCTTGCAATAATCTCAACACTCGCATGACCAATCTTTGGATAATTCCTTAATAGCACCTTGGTTAACTCAAAAACTCCTTGAAACCAACACATGGACTTCAAGAAAAGCCTATGGACATATCTTCAAATATAACTCAAGACAACCATTAGTCCATAGAGATTGTCATCAATTACCAAAACCAAACATGGGGGCACCGCATGTTCTTTCAATCTCCCCCATTTTGGTAATTGATGACAATCACTTTCAAGAGAGTTTATATAACTCAAGACAACCATTAGTCCATAGAGATTGTCATCAATTACCAAAACCAAACATGGGGGTACCGCATGTTCTTTCACCTACGTATCCCTAAACGATCAGAGGAGGAGCCAAAAACCTAATTCCACCGCCGCAACCTTCTGTATCCACGAGATCCCATCTAGGGGCCTGTTCCGGAGCTTCGCCGGAGGGGGCATCCACCACAGAGGGCTTCTACATCAACACCATAGCCCCTCCGATGAAGTGTGAGTAGTTTACTTCAGACCTTCGGGTCCATAGCTAGTAGCTAGATGGCTTCTTCTGTCTTTTTGGATCTCAATACAATGTTCTCCCCCTCTCTCGTGGAGATCTATTCGATGTAATCTTGTTTTTGCGGTGTGTTTGTTGAGACCGATGAATTGTGGGTTTATGATCCAACTTATCTATGGAAAATATTTGAATCTTCTCTGAATTCTTTTATGTATGATTGAGTTATCTTTGCAAGTCTCTTTGAATTATCCTTTTTGGTTTGGCCTACTAGATTGGTAGTTCTTGCAATGGGAGAAGTGTTTAGCTTTGGATTCAATCTTGCCGTGTCATTTCCCGTTGGCAGCAGGGGCAGCAAGGCACGTATTGTATTGTTGCCATCGAGGATAACAAGATGGGGTTTTTATCATATTGCATGAATTTATCCCTCTACATCATGTCATCTTGCTTAAGGCGTTACTCTGTTTTTAACTTAATACTCTAGATGCATGCTGGATAGCAGTCTATGAGTGGAGTAATAGTAGTAGATGCAGAATCGTTTCGATCTACTTGTCTTGGACGTGATGCCTATATACATGATCATTACCTAGATATGCTCATAACTATGCTCAATTCTATCAATTGCTCAACAGTAATTTGTTCACCCAGCGTAGAATATTTATGCTCTTGAGAGAAGCCACTAGTGAAACCTATGGCCCCCGGGTCTATTCTCATCATATCAATCTCTATCGCTTTATTTACTTGCTTTGTTTTTACTTTGACTTTTACTTTTCACTTTGCATCTATCTATCAAAAATACCAAAAACATTATTTATCATGTCTATCAGATCTCACTCTCGTAAGTGACCGTGAAGGGATTGACAACCCCTAATCGCGTTGGTTGCGAGTAGCTATCGTTTTGTGTAGGTACGAGGGACTTGTGTGTGGTCTCCTACTGGATTGATACCTTGGTTCTCAAAAAACTGAGGGAAATACTTACGCTACTTTGCTGCATCATCCTCTCCTCGGGGAAATCCAACGCAGTGCTCAAGAGGTAACAAGAAGACTTTATGGCACCATTGCCGGGGAGGCTCACACAAGCAAGTCAACCATACCAAGTACCCATCGCAATCCCTATCTCTCGCATTACATTATTTTCCATTTGCCTCACGTTTTTCTCTCCCCCACTTCACCCTTGCCGTTTTATTCGCCCTCTCTTTCCCAATATCCTCCTCTCTTTCCCGTTTGCCTTTTTCCCGTTGCCTTTCTGTTTGCTTGTGTGTTGGATTACTTGTTCCCATGGCGCAAAATAATACCAAATTGTGTGATTTCTCGAATACCAATAATAATGATTTCCTTAGTACTCTGATTGCTCCTCTTAATAATTATGAGTCTTGTGAACCGCTTTGCTGAATCTTGTTATGAAAGATCAATTCGCCGGCCTTCCTAGTGAAGATGCCGCTACTCATCTAAACAATTTTGTTGATTTGTGTGATATGCAAAAGAACAAAGATACGGATAACAATATTTTCAAATTGAAGTTATTTCCGTTTTCACTTAGAGATCATGCTAAAGTTTGGTTTTCGTCTTTGCCTAAAAATAGTATTGATTCTTGGAATAAGTGCAAAGATGCTTTTATCTCTAAGTATTTTCCTCCCGCTAAGATCATCACTCTTAGGAACGATATCATGAATTTTAAACAACTTGATCATGAGCATGTTGCCCAATCTCGGGAAAGAATGAAATTAATGCTTCGCAATTGCCCTACTCATGGTTTGAATTTATGGATGATCATACAAATTTTTTATGCCGGATTGAATTTTGCTTCTAGAAATATTTTAGATTCGGCCGCGGGAGGCGCGTTTATGGAAATTACGTTAGGAGATGCTACCAAATTGCTTGATAATATTATGGATAATTATTCTCAATGGCACACTGAAAGATCTTCTAGTAAAAAAGTGCATGCTATAGAAGAAAGCAATGTTTTGAGTGAAAAGATGGATAAACTTATGAAGATGTTTGCTCCTAAAAATACTCCTTTTGATCCCAATGATATGCCTTTGTCTACCTTGCTTGAGAATAATAATGAATCTATGGATGTGAATTTTGTTGGTAGGAATAGTTTTGGAAACAACGCATATAGAGGGATATTTAATCCTAGGCCTTATCCTAGTAATCCTTCTAATAATTATGGAAATTCCTACAACAACTCTTATGGAAATTTTAATAAGATGCCCTCTGAATTTGAGAGTAGTGTTAAAGAGTTTATGAATTCACAAAAGAATTTTAATGCTTTGCTTGAAGAGAAATTGCTTAAAGTTGATGATTTGGCTAGGAACGTTGATAGAATTTCTCTTGAAATTGATTCTTTAAAGCTTAGATCTATTCCTCCTAAGCATGATATCAATGAGTCTCTCAAAGCCATGAAAATTTCCATTGATGAGTGCAAAGAAAGAACCGCTAGGATGCGTGCTTCCAAAGATGCCTTTATTAAAGCGTGTTCTTCCAATACCTATGAAAATCAAGATGAAGATCTAAAAGTTATTGATGTGTCCCCCATTAAATTTTTGTTTTGCAATATGAATCTTGATGAAATTGAATATGATCTTCCTTTACATAGAAGGCGTTCTAAGAATTTGGAGTTTCTAGATCTTGATGATGAAATTGATGAAAGTGGGATTGAAAGAAATAAAAACCGAGATGTTGCTAAAACCACTATTTTGGATCTCAAGGAATTTAATTATGAAAATTGCTATTTGATTGGTTGTATTTCCTTGTTGCAATTCGTGCTAGATTCTCCTCATGCTTATAGTCAAAATAAGGCCTTTACCGAACACATTGTTGATGCCTTGATGCAATCTTATGAAGAAAAACTTGAGTTGAAAGTTTCTATCCCTAGAAAACTCTATGATGAGTGGGAACCTACTATTAAAATTAAAATTAAATATTATGAGTTTCATGCTTTGTGTGATTTGGGTGCTAGTGTCTCTACTATTCCCAAAGCTTTGTGTGATTTGCTAGATTTCCGTGACTTTGATGATTGCTCTCTAAACTTGCATCTTGCGGATTCCACTATTAAAAAGCCTATGGGAAGAATTAATGATGTTCTTATTGTTGCAAATAGGAATTATGTGCCCGTAGATTTTATCGTTCTTTGTATAGATTGCAATCCTTCAGGTCCTATTATTCTTGGTAGACCTTTCCTTAGAACGATTGGTGCAATTATTGATATGAAGGAAGGGAATATTAGATTCCAATTTCCCTTAAAGAAGGGCATGGAACACTTCCCTTGAAAGAAAATAAAATTACCATATGAATCTATCATGAGAGCCACTTATGGATTGCCTACCAAAGATGGTAATACCTAGATCTATCCTTACTTTTATGCCTAGCTAGGGGCGTTAAACGATAGCGCTTGTTGGGTGGCAACCCAATTTTATTTTGTGTTTTTTGTTTTTGCTTCTGTTTAGGAATAAATAATCCATCTAGATTCTGTTTGGATGTGGTTTTATCTTTTAATTAGTGTTTGTGCCAAGTAGAACCTATAGGATAACCTACGATGATAGTTGATTTGATTCTGCTGAAAAACAGAAACTTTGCGCGCACGAATATAGTTTTGTTAAATCACAGAAACGTGCTTTTGCGTTGATTACTTTTGATGCTGTTCAATAAAAAATTGTCCAGGACTTCCTATTTTTGTAGAATGTTTAGAGTTCCAGAAGTTTGCGTTAGTTACAGATTGCTACAGACTGTTCTGTTTTTGACAGATTCTGTTTTACGTGTGTTGTTTGCTTATTTTGATGAATCTATGGCTAGTAAAATAGTTTATAATCCATAGAGAAGTTGGAATACAGTAGGTTTAACACCAATATAAATAAAGAATGAGTTCATTACAGTACCTTAAGTAGTTCTTTGTTTTCTTTCTCTAACGGAGCTCACGAGATTTCTGTTGAGTTTTGTGTTGTGAAGTTTTCAAGTTCTGGGTGAATTTTTTTGATGGATTATGGAACAAGGAGTGGCAAAAGCCTAAGCTTGGGGATGCCCATGGCACCCCCAAGATAATCCAAGGACACCAAAAAGTCAAAGCTTGGGGATGCCCGGGAAGGCATCCCCTCTTTCGTCCAGTTCCATCGGTAATTTACTTGGAGCTATATTTTTATTCACCACATGATATGTGTTTTGCTTGGAGCGTCTTGTATTATTTGCGTCTTTGCTTGTTAGTTTATCACAATCATCCTTGCTGTACACACCTTTTGAGAGAGCCATACATGATTTGGAATTGGTTAGAATACTCTATGTGCTTCACTTATATCTTTTGAGCTTGATAGTTTTGCTCATAGTACTTCACTTATATCTTTTGAGCGTGATAATTTTTGCTCTAGTGCTTCACTTATATCTTTTAGATCACGGTGGTGGATTTGTTTTAAAGAAACTATTGATCTCTCATGCTTCACTTAGATTATTTTGAGAGTCATTAATAGCATGGTAGTTTGCTTAATGTTAATATACTTAGTGTTCAAGATATGTGAAACTTTCTTTTGAGTGAATTGAATACTAAGATAAGTTTGATGCTTGGTAATTGTTTTGAGATATGGAGGTGGTAATATCAAAGTCGTGCTAGTTGGGTGATTGTGAATTTGAGAAATGCTTGTGTTGAAGTTTGCAAGTCCCGTAGCATGCACGTATGGTTAAAGTTGTGTAACAAATTTGAAACATGAAGTGTACCTCGCTTGTGCATCCTTATGAGTGGCGGTCGGGGATGAGCGATGGTCTTTTCCTACCAATCTATCCCCCTAGGAGCATGTGCGTAGTACTTGATTTTTGATGGCTTCTAAATTTTTGCAATAAGTATATGAGTTCTTTTGACTAATGTTGAGTCCATGGATTATACGCACTCTGACCTTTCCGCCTTTGCTAGCCTCTTCGGTACCGTGCATTGCCCTTTCTCACCTTGAGAGTTGGTGCAAACTTGGCCGGTGCATCCAAACCTCGGGATACGATACGCTCTATCACACATAAACCTCCTTATATCTTCCTCAAAACAGCCACCATACCTACCTATCATGGCATTTCCATAGCCATTCCGAGATATATTGCCATGCAACTTCCATCATCATCATCATGACATACATTAATTTTGTCATATTGCCGTTGCATGATCATGTAGTTGACATCGTATTTGTGGCAAAGCCACCATGCATTATTTTTCATACATGTCACTCTTGATTCATTGCACCATCCCGGTACACCGCCGGAGGGATTCATATAGAGTCATATCTTGTTCTAAGTTTCGAGTTGTAATCCTTATGTTGTAATCAATAGAAGTATGATTATCATCATTGTTAGAGCATTGCCCAAAAAGAAAAAAAAAGAGAAAGAAAAAAAGGAAAGGCCAAAAAAAGGCCCAAAAAAAGGGGGGAAGAAAAAAAAAGAAAAAAAAGGGGGCAATGCTACTATCTCTTTTTCCACACTTGTGCTCCAAAGTAGCACCTTGTTCCTCATGTAGTGAGTCTCATATATTGTGCTTCAAAGTAGCACCTTGTTCTTCATGTAGTGAGTCTCGTAAAGTTGTCCTTTTCATACTAGTGGGAATTTTCCATTACAGAACTTGGCTTGTATATTCCTATGATGGGCTTCCTCAAATGCCCTAGGTCTTCATGAGCAAGCAAGTTGGATGCACACCCACTAGTTTAATTTTGTTGAGCATTCATAGCTCTAGTCCATCCGTTGCATGGCAATCCCTACTCCTCATGTTGACATCAATTTATGGGCATCTCCATAGCCCGTTGATTATCCTCATCAATGTGAGACTTTCTCCTTTTTGTCTTCTCCACACAACCCCCATCATCATATTCTATTCCACGCATAATGCTATATCCATGGCTCGCGCTCATGTATTGTGTGAAGGTTGAAAAAGTTTGAGATTATTTGAGTATGAAACAATTGCTTGGCTTGTCATCGGGTGTATAGAAGTTGGGAACAGCTTTGTGTGACGATAATGAAGCATAGCCTAACTATATGATTTTGTAGGGATGAACTTTCTTTTGCCATGCTATTATGAGAAGACATGATTGCTTTGATTAGTATGCTTGAATTATTATTAATTTTGTGTCAATATGAACTTTTGTCTTGAATCTTTCGGATCTGAATATTCATATCACAATTAAGAAGATTTATATTGAAATTATGCCAAAGTATCACTCCGCATCAAAAAATTCTTTTTTATCATTTACCTACTCGAGGACAAGCAGGAATTAAGCTTGGGGATGCTCGATACGTCTCCAACATATCTATAATTTTTGATTGCTCCATGCTACTTTATCTACTGTTTTGGACTATATTGGGCTTTATTTTCCACTTTTATATTATTTTTGGGACTAACCTTTTAACCGGAAGCCCAGCCCAGAATTCCTGTTTTTTGCCTATTTCAGTATTTCGAAGAAACGGAATATCAAACGGAGTCCAAACGAAATGAAACCTTTGGGAACGTGATTTTCTCACCGAACGTGATCCAGGAGACTTGGACCCTGCTCCAAGGAACAAAAGAGGCGGTCACGAGGGTGGAGGGCGCCCCCACCCCCCTGGGCATGCCCCCTACCTCATGGGCCCCCTGCTGCTCCACCGACGTACTCCTTCCTCCTATATATACCTACGTATCCCCAAACGATCAGAAGAGGAGCCAAAAACCTAATTCCACCACCGCAACCTTCTGTATCCACGAGATCCCATCTTGGGGCCTATTCCGGAGCTCCGCCGGAGGGGGCATCCACCATGGAGGGCTTCTACATCAACACCATAGCCCCTCCGATGAAGTGTGAGTAGTTTACTTTAGACCTTCGGGTCCATAGCTAGTAGCTAGATGGCTTCTTCTCTCTTTTTGGATCTCAATACAATGTTCTCCCCCTCTCTTGTGGAGATCTATTTGATGTAATCTTCTTTTTGCGGTGTGTTTGTTGAGACCGATGAATTGTGGGTTTATGATCCAACTTATCTATGGAAAATATTTGAATCTTCTCTGAATTCTTTTATGTATGATTGAGTTATCTTTGCAAGTCTCTTCGAATTATCCTTTTTGGTTTGGCCAACTAGATTGGTAGTTCTTGCAATGGGAGAAGTGTTTAGCTTTGGGTTAAATCTTGTGGTGTCCTTTTCCAGTGACAGCAGGGGCAGCAAGGCACGTATTGTATTGTTGCCATTGAGGATAACAAGATGGGTTTTTTATCATATTGCATGAATTTGTCCCTCTACATCATGTCATCTTGCTTAAGGCGTTACTCTGTTTTTAACTTAATACTGTAGATGCATGCTGGATAGCGGTCGATGAGTGGAGTAATAGTAGTAGATGCAGAATCGTTTCGATCTACTTGTCTTGGACGTGATGCCTATATACATGATCATTACCTAGATATGCTCATAGCTATGCTCAATTCTGTCAATTGCTCAACAGTAATTTGTTCACCCACCGTAGAATATTTATGCTCTTGAGAGAAGCCACTAGTGAAACCTATGGCCCCCGGGTCTATTCTCATCATATCAATCTCTATCGCTTTATTTACTTGCTTTGTTTTTACTTTGCCTTTTACTTTTCACTTTGCATCTATCTATCAAAAATACCAAAAATATTATTTATCATCTCTATCAGATCTCACTCTCGTAAGTGACCGTGAAGGGATTGACAACCCCTAATCGCGTTGGTTGCGAGTAGCTATCGTTTTGTGTAGGTGCGAGGGACTTGTGCATGGTCTCCTACTGGATTGATACCTTGGTTCTCAAAAACTAAGGGAAATACTTACGCTACTTTGCTGCATCATCCTCTCCTCTTCGGGGAAATCCAATGCAGTGCTCAAGAGGTAGCAGCCACCGGCCTACTTCTTCCTCCTATATATACCCACGTACCCCGAAAATATCAAAGGTGCCCACGAAAAACTATTTCCACCACCATAACCTTCTGTATCCGCGAGATCCCATCTTGGAGCCTTCGACGACGCTCCGCCGGAGGGGGAATTGACCATGGAGGGCTTCTACATCAACACCATAGCCCCTCCGATGAGTCGTGAGTAGTTTACCATAGACCTTCGGGTCCATAGTTATTAGCTAAATGGCTTCTTCTCTCTTTTTGGATCTCAATACCATGTTCTCCTCGATCTTCTTGGAGATCTATTCAATGTAACTCTTTTTGCGGTGTGTTTGTCGAGATCCGATGAATTGTGGGTTTATGATCAAGTTTATCTATGAGAAATATTTGAATCTCCTCTGAATTCTTTTATGTGCGATTAAGTTATCTTTGCAAGTCTCTTCGAATTATCAGTTTGTGTTGGCCTACTAGATTGATCTTTCTTGCAATGGGAGAAGTGTTTAGCTTTGGGTTCAATCTTGCGGTTTCCTTTCCCAGTGACAACAGGGGCAGCAAGGCACATATTGTATTGTTGCCATCGAGGATAAAAAGATGGGGTTTATATCATATTGCATGAGTTTATCCCTCTACATCATGTCATCTTTCTTAATGCGTTACTCTGTTCTTTATGAACTTAATACTCTAGATGCATGTTGGATAGCGGTCGATGTGTGGCGTAATAGTAGTAGATGCAGGCAGGAGTCGGTCTACTTGTCGCGGACGTGATGCCTATATACATGATCATCCCTAGATAATCTCATAATTATTCACTTTCCTATCAATTGCTCGAAAGTAATTTGTTCACCCACCATAATACTTATGCTATCTTGAGAGAAGCCACTAGTGAAACCTATGGCCCCCGGGTCTATCTTTTATCATATAAGCTTTCAATCTACTTTTATTTGCATCTTTACTTTTCCAATCTATATTATAAAAATACCAAAAATATATTTATCTTATCATACTATCTCTATCAGATCTCACTTTCGCAAGTGGCCGTGATTGGATTGACAACCCCTTTATTGCGTTGGTTGCAAGTTCTTTGTTTGTTTGTGTAGGTGTGTGGGACTTTTGAGAAGCCTCCTACTGGATTGATACCTTGGTTCTCAAAAAAACTGAGGGAAATACTTACGCTACTATTGCTGCATCACCCTTTCCTCTTCAAGGAAAACCAACGCAAGCTCAAGACGTAGCAGCGGCGCGCGGGAATCTCCAAGAGCAGGCCCCGCGACTGCAAAGGGCTCCGGTGGCCACCGCAGGCTGTCGCGCCTTCACCACCAAGCTACGCAGTGTTGCTTGCCCGGGCAAGTTCAAGCCGGATCTGCCTCCTCGCTACGACGGCACTGCCGACCCCGCGGAGTTCCTGCAGCTCTACGAGCTGGGCATCGAGGCGGCCAACAGAGACGAAAAGGTCATGGCGAACTGGTTTCCCATGGCGCTCAAGGATGGTGCCCGCACTTGGCTCCTGAACCTGCCTCCTGGCTCGATCTCCTCTTGGGACGAGATGTGCAGCCGCTTCATCGCCAATTTCCAGGGTACTCGCGACCGTCCCCCCGGTCGTGTGTGACCTGCGTCGCATCAAGCAGCAGCCAGGAGAGACCTTGCAGAAGTACATCCAGCGTTTCAACAGTGCTCGCCTCAAGATTCTCAAGGTGACTGAGGAGGCCATCATCTCAGCATTCTCTGACGGCGTCCGCAACATCAAGATGAAGGAGGAGCTCGCCATCCACGAGGATTTGTGCACATCTCTGGAGCTGTTCAACCTGGCGACCAAGTGCGCAAGAGCTGAGGAGGGGCGCCTCTCCCTCCTCGAGCTTCTAGCCGCTAACCCAGAAGAGAAGAAAGCCCAGGCCAAGGACGTGAAGCACAAAGGAGCAGATGTGCTCGCAGCAGAACCAGACACGAATCGCTGCAGGTACCAGCCGGAGTCGTCCAAGGGCAACCGATTCTGTGCCTACCACAACCTCTACACCCACAACACCAACGAATGCCAGGAGCTCAGAGCCGTTCGAGAAGGACGCATCGGTCGATGCCCCGAGTGCAACGATCGGGGCTACGGCCGTGGAGGAGGAAGAGGCGGAGGACGATGGGACGACCGAGGCCCTCGCCAGGAGTGGCGTGACCAACCTCGCGAGGATCCCTGGCAGGGGGCTTGGAGGGATCAGCCTCGCGAGGATCGCCTGCAGGGCAACACGGGCCTTTCGCCTCTGCCACCACCGCCAAGAAGGAATGACGACCACCACCAGGACGAGGGGCTGGGGGCTTCCAGGAGCCACGTTCTATCGCTTGCATCCTGGGCGGTGCCCAGGCCCCAGCCTCTCAGCGCATCTTCAAGCAGTTTGCTCGTGAGGTGAATGCAGTCCTCCCCAAGCTTGAGGCCACGCGCCCTCTCAGGTGGTCCACGTGCGCCATCACTTTCAGCTCAGCAGATCAACTCAAGTGTGCGGCTACGGCTGGCATCCTCTCAATGCTTTGTTCCCCAGTCATCAGCAATGTGCAAGTTACCAGGACCCTCATAGATGGCGGTGCAGGACTCAACGTTCTGTCCGTCGAGATGTTCAACAACCTCCAAGTGCCTTATGATCAACTTCAGCCAACCAAGCCTTTCTCAGGAGTCACTGACAGCTCCACTACTCGAATAGGGCAGGTTCGCCTCTCTGTCACCTTCGGACAATGCAAAAACTACCGTACCGAGCTCATCGACTTCGACGTTGCCCACATTTGCCTGCCATACAATGCCATCCTTGGGTATCCAGCCCTGGCCTAGTTCATGGCGGTTACTCACCATGGTTACACTGTCCTCAAGATGCCGAGAAGCGGCGGAATCATCACAGTCCCCTGCGAAGAGAAGGATGCGGTGTGCTCTCTCAAGCGTGCCTTCCAAACTGCATTAGTCAAGGACCGAGACAACAAGAGCGAGAACCCTCCCGAGGTAGTTCCCAGGAAGAAGAAGACATCGCCCAGCTCAAGGCCTCAAGAGGTTTGCATCTCCGGGGGCGTCGCGTCAGGATCTGCGCCCGTGCAAGGGGCGCCTCCCTCTGTTGCATAGGAAAGCACGCCCGGCGCCCTCCTCGGGCAAGGCTCGAGGGCTCCCTCCTGGAGGGCCTTAGACTTTGCCAGGATCACGAGGGAGCCGCTTGGGCACCACTTGGAGGTGTGCTTCATGGCACGTTTCCCTCAGGAAGGCATGGGGCAAGGAGGGCCCAACCCTCAGGAGTTCATCACCAAGGCCACTCAGGAGCTTCAAGAATTGAGATTCATACGCGGCGATCACCGCCTACCTGGCGTAGCTCCCCATCCAGGCGAGGATGGTGGGCTACGCTTCTCCATCGACTACCCAGGGCTCAGCCGAGTCGCGTCTCAAGAGCGCTTCTGGCCTTCGCGCGTGGGACGCTGCGAGGGTCCGCCGCACAGCTATGTCTGCATGCCTTTCGGCCTGCCGAACGCGGCTGCCGCTCACCAGCGTCTTCTGCGGAGCATTCTGGCACCTCAGGAGGCCAGACACCACGTGGTCCTGGCGGAGATGGAGATGGTCCTCGAGGAACCGCCCGGACCCCTAGAACCTCCCGAGGCTCAGGGCTCCTGTCGAGGATATACCCCGCGGTGTAAACCGGCCGGAGTTAACCCGGCCGGACTTGGCGGTTTATTTGAGGTCCCGCTGGCACTTGGCGATATTCATCTGGTGACCCGCCCAAACCTGGCAATTTACCAGCAACCCTCCAGGACGTTGTAACTCACTGGTGACCCGGCGGACGGGTCAGAGGAGCGAGAAGACCCAGTGGCCCGTCTGGCGGTTCATGAAGGCCGGTTCAACTATTGTGGGCCGGTTTAAGAGGAAAGGCATGTGGAATATTTCCCTTACAAAGAGTTAAGACCAGGACTTGTATCCGATTTGTATTAGAGATAGACTAGTCCTAATCCTAATAGGACTCCACATGTAACTCGCCCCTTCAACATATATAAGGAGGGGCAGGGCTCCCCAAAGAGGGACAGAGAACAATCAATAATCTCTAGGGCTAGACACAAAGAGGAGAACCGGTTTACGGCGACTCCCTCGTGGTGATAATGAGACCTAGCCTCAAATAGCATGTAGGGTTTTTACCGGATGATGTTTCCCGGGGCCCGAAGCTGTCTAAATCCCTGTCTTGTGTTGCGTCTCTCGATTCCGCTCAACCCCTCTCAAGCTACCACATAGGTGCGTTGGCCTCGCGACTAAGTCCTCACACTAAGGACATCTGCCGTGACAAAACCACGACAGCTCCAGTGGCTCATGAGGATCAGCCTCTTCACCACGCATCGTCAGCTACTCCAACACCCGTCCTACAATGGTATCAGGTGACATCTTTCGAGTTCATTTTAGCTAGGAGCACCCTCAGGGCTGCATCATTCCCAGGTCGCATGGGTTTGTCCCTGCAGCATGTATCCCTTTTGCTTATGTCTTTAGTTTACCTTGCTGGGGGCGCCCCTCGGGCTGCGTCATCCCCAAGCCACTCGGGCCTGACCCAGTGGCATGTATCCTTCCTGCATCTATCTAAGCTGATTTTCCTTTCATGCTTAACCTGCCTATGATTATCATCTCCCTCCACCACGGGCCTTTTTCTCCCTCATACAAATGGCTTACACGTTAAAAGGGGGGCGCCTGATACGTCTCCAACGTATCTATAATTTTTTATTGCTCCATGCTACTTTATCTACTGTTTTAGGCAATATTGGGCTTTATTATCCACTTTTATATTATTTTTGGGACTAACCTATTAACTGGAGGCCCAGCTCAGATTTGCTGTTTTATGCCTATTTTAGTGTTTCGAGGAAAAGGAATATCAGACGGAGTCAAAACGGAACGAAATCAACTGGAGAAGTTAATTTTGGAAGAAACCCCACCTGATGGACTTGGACCCCATGTCAGAAGATACGGGAGGTGCTCACGAGGGTGGGGGCGTGCCCTCCCCCCTGGGCGCGCCCCCTGCCTCGTGGGGCCCCCGTAGCTCCACCGACGTTCTCCTTGCACCCATATATACCTACGTACCCTAAAATTTCCAGAACAGAAGATAGATCGGGAGTTCCGCCACCGCAAGCCTCTGTAGCCACCAAAAACCAATCGGGACCCTGTTCCGGCAACCTGCCGGAGGGGGATCCCATCACCGGAGGCCATCTTCATCATCTCGGCGCTATCCATGACGATGAGGGAGTAGTTTACCCTCGGGCTGAGGGTATGTACCAGTAGCTATGTGTTTGATCTCTCTCTCGTGTTTACCCTCAGGGCTTGCGCACGGTGGTGTGGAGTTCTTGAAGGGATCTTTTTCTGGGATAGAGAAGTTGCGACCCGCCGGATCAGCAAGAGCCGGTCTGGAAGTACAAAGATCATCAGTCAAGATCGAAGAAGTTTTCAGCGGTGGTGTATAGAAGATTGAGCAGAACCAGCAAAATTCATTGTTTTGCGGTCAGGATCATAGTTAACTTTGGAATTGGCAGTACAAGGTTTTACGGAAAATTAGGTTTGCGTTCTGTGCGGCAGACATGACCTAACGATCCGCCAAATCTGAAGACAGATCGACACCTATTGCAGCGGTTGTCGTACAAACTGAGATGATATCTGATTTAGCAAGTTAGCCGTGTCCTGGCCGGACTCTTTGATACTCGCCGGATAAACAAAGGCAACAAGCAGCGACAGGATCAGCTCCCAAGAAGATTGGATTGATCATTGATGTTGCTACGCTCACAGAAAAGTCATGGCCAAGTATTAAGACTGATGGTTGCACGGTTTACGAGATTTGTTTTTAATAGTGCTGCTGTTACTGCTAACACGTGAGCTCTAATCAGAACAAGATCAGCTCCTGTTGGTCATGAGAAGATGTCTGAAGCATTAAGGAAAGATTCCAGCGCGTTAAGCCACCTCCGAGTCAACCCGCCTCGCCGCTGTTGAAAAAAATAATGGTAATAATATTACGGCGGCAGACGCCCAAAGGCCCGGACAAAGACGTGCTCAAGGCATGTGCCCACTAGCCATGTTTGATGATGCACACACATGCAGCAGCAGTCTACGGAAGTCAAAGGCTAAAAAAAGGAAGAATAAGAAAAGTACTACTAGTATACATCTCACAGAAGGTCTAGTATAGATAAATATCAGACCGGATGAGGACAGGCGTCAGACATCATAGGTCCCAAGGTCAACATGACCCGTGACCCGGAGGCTCTGTCCTAAACCGCCCGGCTCCAGGCCCCGTGACGGCCACAGTTGCTGCAACATGTTCCAGTGTCCGTATTCACCGGACAAAATATACCAGGTGCTATCTTTTTATATACCTTATCAGCACATATTAAATTACTTGAGAACAATTACTCTGGCCTATATCTTTTTATACAGGACAAGTGCTCACTATAAAAGTGATGCCCTACTGCGGACGGCGCGCGCTAGCTGTTCTACACCAGCATCTGCGTATATCACACTGATAAATCGGACACAAACCGCCGCCCCGTAGTCCGGTTTACATCAACGCGCCGGCCAACTCGCCCGTCCGTACCACCTTACAGCACCACGGACGACTCGCCCGTCCGCCCTGGCCACAGGTTTAGCGTCCATGCCGGTTTACAACACGGAGGACAACTTGCTCGTCCGCACCGGTTTACAACACCGCGGCCGGATCATCCGTCTGCTCGTCTGGCCGACTCGGCCGTGATTAATTTTAGCATCACTGTGGTGATCATCAACTCCATGGCGGATAATTTCTGGCCTAACACATCAGGTGATATCCATCTAATATATATTTTATTAGTGCATATTATTTTTGTCAAAGAGCAGTTTATCTTTGCCTTGGTCTGCAATATTGTATGCAGGACAATTATTCATTATAAACATGGTTTATACCATGGGTACGAAGCACGCGCTGGCAACGTCCTGCCCGGTGTTCGTCCGTTCCACATTACACGGTGAATGGACGCGTGCAAGACGCCGCCCTTACGGCCCAGTTTACATCAACTCGCCCGTCCGAACCGGTTTACAACGCCGTGACTGACTCATCTGTCTGTGCGGCCTCTGATGTTGCGGTCGTATTTTCCGTCCGTCTCTCGCGGCCTGGTCTACATCAACATACCGGGCCGCACCTGTCTGCATGAGCTGTTTATTAAGTATGAGCAAGTCACAGCTTGGGTAGCCCGGTTTTCTTTCAAAATGGAGGCAAATTATCATATACTATCAACCGCCGTCTACACTGGATGGCTCAATGGGCAGGCGCACAAGTCGCCGCCACTACAGTTTGGTTAACTTCAAATTGCCAGTTGGAAGGAACCATTGGCCGAGTTGCTGACACGGCTCATACATTATCATTTATAACCCGCCGCAGTCATCACAACCTTCTGTGGATTCACATCGTGTTATCAACACTAATGATATACAAGTTATGCCGGTTTATATCACAGTCAAATGTGGAGAGTTTTAAGCCAACTCCTTGAGTCACCTTGAGACTCGGGGGCTACGATGACATGATTAAGCAAATCTTGCCAGCAAATTTAAGAACCCCAGGACGATGGAGGGAAAGATAACCCGGTCCCGGAGGCTACTATTATTTGAAGGCCGTCAGAAAATTTCCGGCTTAGAAAGTATATGACAATTACAAAATCCCGGCTCAATGAAGAAGTTCCGGATCGTCAGAAAGGATTCCGGTTTACAACCCGGTTCAAGGGAAGTCAGTCTCACTGAAGCTCTCAAATATCCGGTTTACAATCTGGTTCAAGGGGAATTTGTCTCGCACGAAGCTTTGAAGCTCTCAAATCCGGTTTAACAATGTCCGGTTCAAAAAGGAATTAATTTCTCGCAAGTTCGAGTTGAAAGGCCGTCAGAAAATTTCCGGCTGAAAATGAAGATTCCGGTTTGCAATCCTGTTTAAGGGACGTCTGTTCTCCCACAAAGCTTTGAAGCTCTCACTATCCGGCTCAAGATCCCGGTTCAAGAAGAATTTATCTCTTGCAAAAAAGTTAAAAATTACCGAAGAGGACCTGCTGCCATGATGCACGGTTCAAACATGGGTATCCTGCCTTATTGGCCTAACATATTATTGATCACATGGGGGCTTCTGCTTCATAAAGCGGGGTCTCTGTCTTTCTTATCATGCGTGGTTACATGGAGTGGCTCTGTTTTTAAAGCGGACTCCGGTTTACCACTTGACATTTGCTTTTTATACATCACTGGGGGCCTTGGTCGTGTCCGAACCAACGCGACACCTTTTGATAGGCGACAGCCACCAGATCACTTGGGGACATGGTCAAGTCTGAACCAGTCACGCCTCTTGGTCGGCCTAAGGCCACAAAATCACTTGGGGGCTTGGTCGAACCCGAACCATTGCCACGCCTCTTGATCTGGCATATATGCCACGAATCATTTGGGGACCTGGCTGACTTGAATCATTGTCACTCCTATTGGGGGCTTGGTCCTGTCCGACCATGGTAATACCATCTGATCAGCTCAGTATAGCATATTTTTGCAAACGGTTTTTATCATTGCCTTTGCTTCCATATTTTTTCATAACTGTTATTTGATTTTTGTTGCGTTTTTTTTTAAACCGACAACGTTTTAATCCGGTTCAACTATCAATTACAAATTGACGGAACATGGTCAAGTCCTAATTCGAGGGCCATCTGCCCGGTTTGATTTTCTATTATCATCCTATTATGGAGTAAACCGGCGTTCATTAACCCGGCTTGACTTTCAATTACAAATTGTCAGTACATGACCAATTATAATCCGGCGATTATTAATCCGGTCTGGTTCGACTACATGTCGCCAGTATTGTATATGGATAATCCGGTGGCTATCATAACACGGTGCGGTTTTATCATAAACCGACACAATATGGAAGGAGTTATCAGTACTCAAGATTGGGATTATCACCCTTACTACAGAAAGTTGGTAAACCAGCGAGGTGATTCAATGTCACAGGTATGATATATTTCATATTTGATTGTTCTTAAGTGTAGCCTTGGTTATAAACCCAGGTTATATGTTGGGCATTATGACCCGTCCGACGGTAAACCGCCAGGACACTTTAAACTTGTTGTATGCAGAAACAGGTTGAATAAAGCATGATTATAAATCACTGACGTTTATTAAACCGGCCTGGCTTTCGACTATGTGTCGCCAGTATGATGATAAATTATCCGGTGTTTGTTAAACCGGCCTGGCTTTAAGACGATAAGTCGCCAGTATATGATGAAAAATTATCCGGCGTTTATTAAACCGGCCTGGCTTGAGACTATAAGTCGCCAGTATATATTTGGATTGCGCCATTGGAATCATGCGCTTATAAATCATTGGGTTATATTATTTAAATAGCCAAACTTGGCTGAATTTTCATTATGATACTGAACGAATAAGGTTTTCATACCGGATTATATTATCTTGAATAGCCAACATGGCTGGATTTTATCATGGTTATTAATAACCGGTATTATTGAGGTTTATAAAGTCGCTTTAGCACAATGGCTATCATTTATCAATAGATATGATTTTTTCTACAATTGAAGGAATAGTCCCGAGTTGCTGCAGGCTTACGACCCGGCACTTGGGGGCTACATTATTTAAAGTTGCGATTACATCAAATATGCAAGTCTCATGTCGCTGCAAGCAGGCACCATGACACTTGGGAGCTAATGCAAAGTAATTTTTTGCTCATATTATTGAAGACCCGACTCATCACATTATAATGAGTCGACCCTTGGGGGCTACCAATTGCTCCTGTCAACAATTGAAGGTACAACGCTTTTTATTCATTATATTGAAGGGTCCACTGCTCAATTGGTACAGCACAAGGCTCTTAACTTTGTGGTGGGTTCAAGCCCTACGATGGAAGCTACATTATAAGATGTTATTTTCATTGAAGTATATATAAAGTCCCAGCTCAATATTATCTTATTGAGCCGGCCCTTGAGGGCTACACGTTGCTGTTACATTCTACATGATCATATTTTCAAAAGTCCCTGCTCATTATTGCATAATGACCCGGCCCTTGGGGGCTACACTGGTTGAAGTTTTTTGAGCATCAGGCAATTACAAGTCCCAGGTTGCTGCAAGCATGACAACCCGGCACTTGGGGGCTACATAATATGGAGTGTTCAGTTTTTATTCGTGACTGGGATGAACAACATGGATTTCTTCATCCGAGGCAGTATTCATATTGAAGCAAGTCTTAAACCATCACTTTGTTCTGCTCGAGACTTGGGGGCTACAGGTAATATGCATATAAGGAGAAATATTTTCAAATTCTCAGTTTTGAGCAAACCAGATTGACCCGGCATCATCAACAATCATAACCCGGCGTCTATAAATGGTCATAATCTGGGATCATTAGTTTTTATAACCCGGCCATTTTGGTAATGTTAAACCGGCAAGTTTTTACATCTTCAAACCGGTTGAATATCAGATGAGTATTTCAAGACCAATATTTCTTAAACTGACGCTTTGGAAGCCAACTCAAGTGGATTATTCTTCACAATATTTTTTCTATAAGAAGCCAACATCAACAATTTGAGTATGAAGCTGGTTATTGACCCAGATTTTCTAGAAGGAGGAAATGACAAGGACTTAAGGACGATCAGGTGCCGGTCTACAAGAATTCTTAACCCGGAGCACAACCTGCCAAATTTGTTCTGGTGTTTATTTTGCAGCATAAGTTTACCATGGATAAATCCAAGCTAAACTTGGGGGCTAATGTCGAGGATATACCCCGCGGTGTAAACCGGCCGGAGTTAACCTGGCCGGACTTGGCGGTTTATTTGAGGTCCCACTAGCACTTGGCGATATTCATCGGGTGACCCGCCCAAACCTGGCGATTTACCAGCAACCCTCCAGGACGTTGTAACTCACTGGTGACCCGGCGGACGGGTCAGAGGAGTGAGAAGACCCAGTGGCCCGTCTGGCGGTTCATGAAGGCCGGTTCAACTATTGTGGGCCGGTTTAAGAGGAAAGGCATGTGGAATATTTCCCTTACAAAGAGTTAAGACCAGGACTTGTATCCGATTTGTATTAGAGATAGACTAGTCCTAATCCTAATAGGACTCCACATGTAACTCGCCCCTTCAACATATATAAGAAGGGGCAGGGCTCCCCAAAGAGGGACAGAGAAGAATCAATAATCTCTAGGGCTAGACACAAAGAGGAGAACCGGTTTACGGCGACTCCCTCGTGATGATAATGAGACCTAGCCTCAAACAGCATGTAGGGTTTTTACCGGATGATGTTTCCCGGGGCCCGAAGCTGTCTAAATCCCTGTCTTGTGTTGCGTCTCTCGATTCCGCTCAACCCCTCTCAAGCTACCACATAGGTGCGTTGGCCTCGTGACTAAGTCCTCACACTAAGGACATCTGCCGTGACAAAACCACGACAGCTCCAGTGGCTCATGAGGATCAGCCTCTTCACCACGCATCGTCAGCTACTCCAACACCCGTTCTACAATGGTATCAGGTGACATCTTTCGAGTTCATTTTAGCTAGGAGCACCCTCAGGGCTGCATCATTCCCAGGTCGTGTGGGTTTGTCCCTACGGCATGTATCCCTTTTGCTTATGTCTTTAGTTTACCTTGCTGGGGGCGCCCCTCGGGCTGCATCATCCCCAAGCCACTCAGGCCTGACCCAGTGGCATGTATCCTTCCTGCATCTATCTAAGCTGATTTTCCTTTCATGCTTAACCTGCCTATGATTATCATCTCCCTCCACCACGGGCCTTTTTCTCCCTCATACAAATCGCTTGCATGTTAAAAGGGGGGCGCCTGATACGTCTCCAACGTATCTATAATTTTTGATTGCTCCATGCTACTTTATCTACTGTTTTAGGCAATATTGGGCTTTATTATCCACTTTTATATTATTTTTGAGACTAACCTATTAACTGGAGGCCCAGCCCAGATTTGTTGTTTTATGCCTATTTTAGTGTTTCGAGGAAAAGGAATATCAGACGGAGTCAAACAGAACGAAATCAACTGGAGAAGTTAATTTTGGAAGAAACCCCACCTGATGGACTTGGAGCCCATGTCAGAAGATATGGGAGGTGCTCACGAGGGTGGGGGCGCGCCCTCCCCCCTGGGCGCGCCCCCCTGCCTCATGGGGCCCCCGTAGCTCCACCGACGTTCTCCCTGCACCCATATATACCTACGTACCCTAAAATTTCCAGAACAGAAGATAGATCGGGAGTTCCGCTGCCGCAAGCCTCTGTAGCCACCAAAAACCAATCGGGACCCTCTTCCGGCACCTTGCCGGAGGGGGATCCCATCACCGGAGGCCATCTTCATCATCTCGGTGCTATCCATGACGATGAGGGAGTAGTTTACCCTCGGGGCTGAGGGTATGTACCAGTAGCTATGTGTTTGATCTCTCTCTCGTGTTCTCTCTCGTGTTCCCTCTATGGAACGATCTTGATGTATCCCGAGCTTTGCTATTGTAGTTGGATCTTATGATGTTTCTCCCCCTCTACTCTCTTGTGATGAATTGAGTTTCCCCTTTGAAGTTTTCTTATCGGATTGAGTCTTTTATGAACACTTGATGTATGTCTTGCCGTGATTATCTGTGGTGACAATGGGATATCATGTGCCACTTGATATATGTTTTGGTGATCAACTTGCGGGTTTTGTGACACTTGGGAACCTATGCATAGGGGTTGGTACACGTTCTTGACTCTCCGGTAGAAACTTTGGGGCACTCTTTGAAGTACTTTTATGTTGGTTGGATGAATCTGAGATTGTGTGATGCATATCGTATAATCATGCCCACGGATACTTGAGGTGACAATGGAGTATCTAGGTGACATTAGGGTTTTGGTTGATTTGTATCTTAAGGTGTTATTCTAGTACGAACTCTTTTATAGATTGATCCGAAAGAATAGCTTTGTGGTGGTTTCGTACCCGACCATAATCTCTATGCTTGTTCTCCGCTATTAGTGGCTTTGGAGTGACTCTTTGTCGCATGTTGAGGGCTTGTCATATGTTCTATCTATGTTATTATTGTTGAGAGAACTTACATTAGTGAAAGTATGAACCCTAGGTCTTGTTTCCTACCATTGCAATACCGTTTACACTCACTTTTATCATTAGTTACCTTGCTGTTTTTATAATTTCAGATTACAAAAACCCATATCTACTATCTATTTTGCACTTGTATCTTCATCTCTTCGCCGAACTAGTGCACCTATACAATTTACCATTGTATTGGGTGTGTTGGGGACACAAGAGACTTTTTTTTATTTGGTTGCAGGGTTGTTTGAGAGAGACCATCTTCATCCTACGCCTCCTATGGATTGATAAACCTTAGGTCATCCACTTGAGGGAAATTTGCTACTGTCCTACAAACCTGTGCACTTGCACGCCCAACAACGTCTACAAGAAGAAGGTTGTGTAGTAGACATCAAGCTCTTTTCTGGCGCCGTTGCCGGGGAGGCTAGGTAAGTGAAGGTATATCTTTAGATCTTGCAATCGAATCTTTTTGTTTCTTGTTTTAGCACTAGTCTATTTTATAAAAGAAAATTACAAAAAAATGGAGTTAAGTTTGTCTCATACGCTTCACCTTTTTAATATCTTTCGTGAGTATGATGGAATGGATAATTGTGCTCAAGTGCTAGAAGAAGAAATCTATAGAATGTTTGGTACTAAATATTTGAATGATGAGCATGATTGCAATGTTGTTAGTATGAATTCCTTGAATATTCATGATGCTAATGATATGCAAAGCCACAAGCTTGGGGAAGCTATGTTTGATGAAGATGATATTTTTTGTCCCCCAAGCTTTGATGAGCAAATTTACTATGATGAAAGCATGCCTCCTATCTATGATGATTATTGTGATGACACGTATGCTTTAAAGAATAATGATAACCATGAAACGTGTCATCTTGATCTTAATTTTCAATCACATGATAGTTATTTTGTTGGGTTTGCTCCCACTACTATTCTGAATGCGAAGAATTTTGCTTATGTGGAGAGTAGTGAATTTTCTATGCTTGTAGATCATGAAAATAATGCTTTAGGTGCTGGTTATATTGTTGAATTCATTCATGATGCTACTGAAAATTATTATGAGTGAGGAACATATGCTTGTAGGAATTGCAATAATATCAAGTTTCCTCTCTATGTGCTCAAAATCTTGAAGTTATGCTTGTTTTACCTTCCTATACAACTTGATTATTGTTCCCATAAGTTGTTTGCTCACAAAATCCCTATGCATAGGAAGTGGATTAGATTTAAATGTGCTAGTCATATTCTTCATGATGCTCCCGTTATGTTTCAATTCTTATCTTTTATGTGAGCATCATTGTCATCATCATGCCTAGCTAAAAAGGCATTAAAGAAAAGCGCTTGTTGGGAGACAACCCAATATTTATACTTACTGTTTTGTGTGTCCACATGATTATGCTACTGTAGTATCATGTTTTATTTCTTTTTGTACAATAAAGTGCCAAGTAGAACCTTTGGGAAGACTTGGGTGAAGTTTATGTGATCTTGCTGTGAAAAACAGAAACTTTAGCGTTCACGAGATTAGCTGAAATTATTTACTGGAGAGTGCTTTTAGGTTGATTCATTTTGCAGATGATTAATAGACAAATTTATCAGGTCCAGCAATTTATTTCATAATTTTTTGGGTTCCATAAGTATACGTTTTATACAGATTACTACAGATTGTTCTGTTTTTGACAGATTCTGTTTTCTTTGTGTTGTTTGCTTATTTTGATGAATCTATGAGTAGTATCGGAGGGTATGAACCATAGATAAGTTGGATTACAGTAGATATTACACCAATATGAATTTAGAGTGAGTTCATTACAGTACCTAAGTGGTGTTTTTATTTTCTTATACTAACGGAGCTTACGAGTTTTCTGTTGAGTTTTGTGTGGTTGAAGTTTTCAAGTTTTGGGTAAGGATTCGATGGACTATGGAATAAGGAGTGGCAAGAGCCTAAGCTTGGGGATGCCCAAGGAACCCCAAGGTAATATTCAATGACAACCAAGCAACTAAGCTTGGGGATGCCCCGGAAGGCATCCCCTCTTTCGTCTTCATTCATCGGTAACTTTACTTGGAGCTATATTTTTATTCACCACATGATATATGTTTTGCTTGGAGCGTCATTTTCTTTTGTTAGTGTTTGCTTTCTGTTAGTTAGAATAATGTTTTTCATCTTTAGTTTCAATAAAAAAAGTCAAGGATAGCCTTTGCCATGCTTATTTTGCTAGTTTGCATGTTGCTGTTTGAAAACAGAAAGTTTACCGCTGTTGCAAAAATTCCCTAGAAAAGTCAGAGCATAGTATTACGTTGAAACTTTTTGCATATTGAGATCTGATAAATTTATTACAGTGGGAATTTTAGTTCATAATTTTTGGAATCAGGGAAGTATTGATACTCTTGCATTCTTTACAGACTGTACTGTTTTGACAGATTGCTGTTATGATTGCATTGTTTGCATATGTTTGCTTGTTTAATGATTCTATTTGATGATAGGAGTATTGAATATAAAGAGGCATTTAGTATTCAATGTTGAATAATAATTTAAGTGATTTGTCACAGTAGAATATGATAAGGTTTTGCATTGGTTTATACTAACCTATCTCACGAGTTCTTGTTGAGTTTGGTGTGGATGAAGCTTTTGATAAAAAGAGAAACCATGATATGAGAGGAATTAAGGAGACACAAAAGTTCAAGCTTGGGGATGCCCAAGGCACCCAAAGATAATATTTCAAGAAGTCTCAAGCATCTAAGCTTGGGGATGCCCCGGTAGGCATCCCACCTGTGACACCCCAAAATTTTAACCTTGTTTTGTTGATTAAAATTTTGCCAGGAAATTAAAAGTCTTCTTTTCTGGACTCACTTTTGATTTTTTGAAACATTTCCTTTCTTATCATCATGGAGTTTTTACCTCAAGTGAAATACTTCTCAATTTTATTGGACTCTCTTACCCTCTCAAATAAAACTTTTCTTTTATCAGAGGGTTTAATTATAAAATTATTTCCCTGATCTTTATTCCTTTAAAAATGGTTTTTCCATGGTTTGTGGTCCTTTTTGAACTACAACCATTTGATAAAATCTTTTAAAAATCCCACCAAAATTTGGAGATGTCATTTGATGTTTCTAAATCACTTTTATGCAAAGAGATATTTCTTTCATTTAATATTTTGAGCTCTATCCCAAATTTTCAAATCTGGTCCAGTGGGCACTTTTACACTGCAACTCATTTAAATATTTCTTTCTAGCTTCCACCAAAATTATGGGATGTTATTAGCAACATATGATTCAATTTTATGCAAAAACCCAGTGATGTTCTTTGAAAAATTTGAGTGAATCAACCTCTTTTCCACTCTGGTCCAACTTGAGGATTTGTACAGCAACTACTTCTTAAGTTGCTCCTTTACCCATGAGCTTTCTCCTACTTGTAGTCCTCCATACGAAACCCCTACGTACAGGAGCATGCACCCATTGGATCATTTTTGGTTCATGAAGTGATGCCATTTATCTCCTGTCCAAAATTGAGTTTTTGCAAAACTTGCACTAACAAGTTTCTGTATTTTGCCAACTAACCTCACCACCCTTTTATTCACCTAATGAGACCACCATCTGGAATTTTTGACCACTCCAAGACCTGCCTAGATGCCTCTGGCATTTTGTCAAACACCCTGTGGGCATGGATAGATTTGGCATGATTGTAAGTTTGTGTTGTGAACTTTCCCATCTGTCCAAACCAAGTTGTCAAGTAGCCTGCTAACGATCTCTAGCCCAGGCCTGTGGATTTGCATTAGCTCTCTAGCAGTTTTGGCCATCCTGGCATTTCGTCGAGCAGTCGACATGCACGCCCAGAGCACGAGCAGAGCACGCGTTTTGCACGTGCTCGTGCCCGAGCCAGCGCGCCCCTGGATAAGCTTCCCCGAGCTCATCCTGATCCTTTCCCACTCGCCACATCGCGCCAAGAGCCCCGACCGCTTCCTTGCCCCCTGCAGCTTTGCCAGCAAGCTTCTTGACGGCACGCCTGCGTCCGCATCCGCCACCGCCATGGGCAGCACCGCCCAAACCACCACAGTGCGCCAGCTCGCCTCCTTCGACAGTGGAGCGTTCGTCGGTAGCTCCTGGAGCCGGCCAGCCACCGCCACGTCGTCCTGAAGTACGGTAGGGCGGTTCGCCGGCGAGCTTATCCACAGCCGTCGCGAACCGACTTGGACGTGCTATAAAGGGAGGTCCCCAGACTCCTCCGAGCACCCAGGCAGCTTCACGCCGTCCTTCTCGCACCCCCTTAGTCGTCAATCGAAGCGAGGAGGTCGTCTTCAACCTCTCTGGTCAGCTTGGCCGCCGCCTCGTCCCGGTCAGTTCCGACGCACCAAGACCTCCCCTGCCCTCCCAAAGGCCACCGTCCGACTCCACTTGAACCCGCGGAGCTGCCTAGCCTCCCAGACACAGCTAGGAACCACCATGGCCGGAATCCCCAAATCCACTGAAGCCTTCCCTTCGCCGCGGAGCTCGCCGCCGGCGACTCCCTCCAACCCGGCGACCGTACGACCACCGGAAGGACTGCCTAGGAGTGGCGGATCCAACCTGCACTCGGATGCTCGCGGAGAACCTCCGTTCGCCGGTGACGATCGCCGGATGTCCCGCCTCTGCTCGGGCAGAGAAGGGGAGGGAGTGGGGACTAGTCAAACCTGACTAGTGCCCCCCCCTGGACCCACTGTCAGTGACTCCCCGCGCGGTCCACGTTGGATGAGTGGAGGTGTAAAACCTCAAGTACGTCTCCTCTGCGCGAAAGCGTAATCCCGTTTGAACCGTTTTTCCTTTTCTAATTTAAAAAAAACAGATTTTGACCAAATGTTTGACTGGCTATATCTTTTAAAATATAACTTCAAATGAATTGATTCTTTTTCCTACCTCTCTCAAATTCTGTCTAGTTTATTTTAAGATTTATTTGGAAATTTTTCAAACACTTTTTTGTGCTGTTTTGAAATTGTGTGTTAATTCCAATATTTTCAAAATAGGATTTTGGAGAGAGGCAGAAAGCTTTCAAAAGTTTTGGAGAGCACCCCCACCTCTCCACACCTTGAAGGCAAGCATTCTGAACCCCGGCATAATATTTCTGTTGTGTTCGTTGACACGTTTATAACACCACCTCATTTCGGAGAACTTGTTATTTCATGGGATATGATCATATGCATGAATGCATATTAGTGATTTCCATGCTGTTGGAAATGAACACACTTGTGATGATAATCATACTCATGTGCCTTGCATGCATGCCAGAAGGAATCCGGGAAAACCTCTGCCTTGGGTAGGCATGAGTTTGTCGTCGGTCTCCGTCGGGACGGTTATGTCCGGTATGGCATTGTGAGGTATAGTGAGCGGTGATTCTGTTGGTTGAATTATTTTTGTTATACATGTCATGCAGGGAAATTATAAACCTCCTGAGTCGACCGTAGATCGAGTCTTGTTCCAGTAACCCCCATACTTGTTTCGTACTACCACTCGTCTCTATGACAAGTAGAGTACAGTTCAGTAATTTGTCAACCCCTTTCTAGCACACACCATACAGAGGGGCCGGGATGAGGGTACCACGGCCATGGATTAAAGCCAGTCATCCGGTCAGGGGGGCATGGGTGTTTTCGGTTGTAGCCGAGGGGGTAGCTTCCCTAGTTTTGCGCGCGGTATAAATTTTGTGATCCCATGCTAATCGAGGTTGTAGCCTCCCCACTTAGAGTTTTGCTTAACGAGTGTCGTGGGTGATTCCAGACACCGGTGAGTTAAGCTGGTGTGTGCAAGTCAGGTGCGTTTTCATTTAAAAGACCGTAGACGGAATTAGTCCCAATGGACTAAAGGAATCCGTTACTCGTGGGTAAAGAGTACACCCTCTGCAGAGATTAAACCTATTCGAATAGCCGTGTCCATGGTTAAGGACTACAGTCTGGGATGGGTCAAGTGTCGGTCTTAGTGTCGGTCTTCGGAGGTGAAACTGTTAAACCAGAACTGGAATCACGACTTGTGACTTGTGATAATTATGATTATTATTTTCGTTGTGAACTAACCCGTGATATTTTTGGTATTATCGAATATCCCTGGGATGGTTCTACCTCCAGGATAATCACTATGATTGATTGTTTTTATAAGCCCTTTATGTGGTGTCGCTAAGACGCCCGACTGTGGCATTTCTTTTAAAGCCCTTTATGTGGTGTCGCTAAGACGCCCGACCGCGGCACTTCTTTTAAAGCCCTTTATGTGGTGTCCCTAAGACGCCCGACTGTGGAATTTCTTTTAAAGCCCTTTATGTGGTGTCGCTGAGACGCCCAACTGTGGCATTTCTTTTATAAGCCCTTTATGTGGTGTCGCTAAGACGCCCGACTGTGGCATGCTTGTTATTTATTTAAATACTACTATGTTATTGCATATTCATAAATAACATGCTTGCATTGCATCAGAGTTTTTATTATCTTTTGTGACTGGCGTCATGAGCATAAAATATTTTCAGAACCATCGTTGTTACATTATACCCGTGTTCATAATGTTTGCGAGTACATTCAAAGTACTCACTGGCTTGTCCCTGGCTATTGTCTTGGCCAGATTTCTTGCGCGGAGAGGAACGACCATGATGACAGCCCCGGAACCTAAGCAACGGTGATAGCGGCCTCACGAAGATAGGAGTTAACCTGGTCAGCTGTTCCCGTGGGAAATGGAGTCCCATAGACGCTGATGATTCACAGACCGCTTCCGCCATCAACCACTAGAAACCATTTGTTGTACTCACAGGCCAGAATGGTCTTGTACTACATGTGCTGTATTTTTCTTAGAATTTCTGTATCAAGTTGGTGCCTCATCAGCTAACAGTTACCCTGGGGCTGGTGAGCACAACGGCCATTTCTGGAATTTAATACCCGAAAAACCGGTCGTGACACAACCTTTCTTATTCAACAACTATCGGTTAGTATCGGTTGAGCCTAAGTTTTTGCTTCTTCACATGAGTTGTGCTATCCTTGCATTGTAGTTTTCTTTAGCTTTGCTTGCTGTTTGAATGAAGTATCAAGATCTGAAATTCTTTAATGAGAGAGAGCCATACATGAATTGGAATTTGTTAGAATACTCTATGTGCTTCACTTATATCTTTTGAGCTTGATAGTTTTTGCTCTAGTGCTTCACTTATATCTTTCAAGAGCATGGTGGTAGTTTTATTTTGAAGAAATATATGAACTCTCATGCTTCACTTATATTATTTTGAGAGTCACTAATAGCATGGTAGTTTGCTTAATATTAATATACTTGGTATTCAAGATATGTGAAACTTTCTTATGAGTGTGTTGAATACTAAGAAAAGTTTGATGCTTGATAATTGTTTGGAGATATGGAGGTGATAATATCAAAGTCGTGCTAGTTGGGTGATTATGAATTTGATAAATGCTTGTGTTGAAGTTTGCAAGTCCCGTAGCATGCACGTATGGTTAAAGTTGTGTAACAAATTTGAAACATGAAGTGTACCTCGCTTGTGCATCCTTATGAGTGGCGGTCGGGGACAAGCGATGGTCTTTTCCTACCAATCTATCCCCCTAGGAGCATGCGCGTAGTACTTGATTTTTGATGGCTTCTAAATTTTTGCAATAAGTATATGAGTTCTTTTGACTAATGTTGAGTCCATGGATTATACGCACTCTCACCTTTCCGCCTTTGCTAGCCTCTTCGGTACCGTGCATTGCCCTTCCTCACCTTGAGAGTTGGTGCAAACTTCACCGGTGCATCCAAACCCCGTGATACGATACGCTCTATCACACATAAACAGCCACCATGATGTTTTGAGGAAGATATAAGGAGGTTTATGTGTGATAGAGTGTATCGTATCACGGGGTTTGGATGCACCGGCGAAGTTTGCACGACCTCTCAAGGTGAGAAAGGGCAATGCATGGTACCGAAGAGGCTAGCAATGGCGGAAAGGTGAGAGTGCGTATAATCCATGGACTCAACATTAGTCAAAAGAACTCATATACTTATTGCAAAAATTTAGAAGTCATCAAAAATTCAAGTACTACGCGCATGCTCCTAGGGGGATAGATTGGTAGGAAAAGACCATCGCTCGTCCCCGACCGTCACTCATAAGGATGCACAAGCCAGGTACAGTTCATGTTTCAAATTTGTTACACAACTTTAACCATACGTGCATGCTACGGGATTTGCAAACTTCAACACAAGCATTTATCAAATTCATAATCACCCAACTAGCATGACTTTAATATCACTACCTCCATATCTCAAAACAATTATCAAGTATCAAATTGATCATAGCATCCAATTCACTTCCTATGATAGTTTTTATTATACCCAACTTGGATGCCTACCATTCTAGGACCAATTTTATAACCATAGAAAATACCATGCTGTTCAAAAAGACTCTCAAAATAATATAAGTGAAGCATGAGAGACTATTAATTTCTACAAAATTAAGCCATCGCCGTGCTCTAAAAGATATAAATGAAGCACTAGAGCAAAAACTATCAAGCTCAAAAGATATAAGTGAAGCACATAGAAAATTCTAGCAAATTTCAATCAAGTAGGCTTCTCCCAAAATTTGTGTACAGCAAGGATGACTGTGGTAAACTAAAAAGAAAAGACTAATATAATACACGACGCTCCAAACAAAACACATATCATGTGGCGATAAAAATATAGCTCCAAGTAAAGTTACCAATGAACGAAGACGAAAGAGGGGATGCCTTCCCGGGACATCCCCAAGCTTAGGCTTTTGGCTATTCTTGAATATATTGGGGTTCCATGGGCATCCCCAAGCTTAGGCTCTTGCCACTCCTTATTCCATAGTCCATCAAAGCTTTACCCAAAACTTGAATACTTCACGACACAAAACTCAACAGGAAATCTTATAAGCTCCATTAGTGAAAGAAAACAAAACCACCGCATAAGGTACTGTAATGAACTCATTCTTTATTTATTTTAGTGTTAAACCTACTGTATTCCAACTTCTCTATGGTTTATAAACTATTTTACTAGCCATAGATGCATCAAAATAAGCAAACAACACACGAAAAACAGAATCTGTCAAAAACAGAATAGTCTGTAGCAATCTGTAACTAACTCAAACTTAGGGAACTCTAAAAATCCTACCAAAATAGGAAGTCCTGTAAAATTTGTCTATTGATCAGAAGAAAAAAGAATCAACGCAAAAGAACGTTCCTGTGATTTAACAAAACTAATTTCGTGCGCGCCAACTATCATCATAGGTTATCCTATAGGTTCTACTTGGCACAAACACTAATTAAAACATAAAAACACATCTAAACAGAAGGTAGATGCAAAATTTATTACTAAACAGGAACAAAAACAAAAAACATAAATAAAATTGGGTTGCCTCCCAACTAGCGCTATCGTTTAATGTCCCTAGCTAGGCATAAAAGCTAAGATAGATCTAAGTAGTGCCATATTTAATTTTCAGTTTTTTAGCGAAGTCATGCTCGAATCCGGGAGGTTCTTTACGTTTCCCTTCATACTCAGAAAAATTTTTATCTAAAGAATCCAACCGCTTATTGCAAAGAGTAATCAACATATTCATGCGATGAAGATTTCTGCTAACACTTTTAAGAGGCTCAAGAGACTTTTGTAATATTTTTGTTACTTCGCAAATCTTTCCAAACACTTGTGTTTCTTCTTGGGTAGGATGTGGTCCTCCCTTTTGAGGTAGTGTTCCCACTATTCCCTCTATAATTTCATGCGCAATACTAGGATCAATTTCAATAAAATTTCCCTTGGCAATGCAATCCAAGAGTTGTCTATGCGTCATATTTAGCCAACATAAAAATTGCGAAGAAGAATTCTAAAGTTCACCTCTAGGGTGCAATTGCAATAAGATTTCATCATCCTATACAAAGCATCTTTTAAGTTTTCTCCTTGCCTTTGCTTGAAGTGAAGAACTTCAAACTCGGGAGAAATAGGAGAGGACAAGGAACTAGCCATAATGACAAGGTAAACGATCTAACACACGAGCAAATGGAAAAAGGCAAGCGAAAGAGAGAGAGGAGAAGATTGGGAAAGAGAGGGCAAATAAAACGGCAAGGGTGAAGTGGGGGAGAGGAAAATGAGAGGCAAATGGTAAATAATGTAAATGCGAGGGAGATGAGTTTGTGATGGGTACTTGGTATGTCTTGACTGGAGCGAAGACATCCCCGGCAACAGCGCCAGAAATCCTTCTTGCTACGTCTTGAGCTTGTGTTGGTTTTCCTTGAAGAGGAAAGGGTGATGCAGCAATAGTAGCGTAAGTATTTCTCTCAGTTTTTGAGAACCAAGGTATCAATCCAGTAGGCGGCTTCTCTAAAGTCCCGCGCACCTACACAAACAAACAAAGAACTCGCAACCAACGCAATAAAGGAGTTGTCAATCCCTTCACGACCACTTGCGAAAGTGAGATTTGATAGAGATAATATGATAAGATAAATATATTTTTGGTATTTTATAATATAGATGCAAAAAGTAAAGATGCAAATAAAAGTAGATTGAAAGCTTATATGATAAAAGATAGACCCGGGGGCCATAGGTTTCACTAGAGGCTTCTCTCAAGATAGCATAAGTATTACGGTGGGTGAACAAATTACTGTCGAGCAATTGATAGAAAAGCGAATAATTATGAGATTATCTAGGCATGTCATGTATATAGGCATCACGTCCGCAATAGGTAGACCGACTCCTGCCTGCATCTACTACTATTACTCCACACATCGACCGACTCCTGCCTGCATCTAGAGTATTAAGTTCACAAAGAACAGAGTAACGCATTAAGAAAGATGACATGTTGTAGAGGGATAAACTCAAGCAATATGATATAAACCCCATCTTTTTATCCTCGGTGGCAACAATACAATACGTGCCTTGTGATGTATGTCTACTACACAACCTTCTTCTTGTAGACGTTGTTGGGCCTCCAAATGCAGAGGTTTGTAGGACAGTAGAAAATTTCCCTCGAGTGGATGGCCTAAGGTTTATCAATCCGTGGGAGGCATAGGATGAAGATGGTCTCTCTCAAACAACCCTGCAACCAAATAACAAAGAGTTTCTTGTGTACCCAACACACCCAATACAATGGCAAATTGTATAGGTGCACTAGTTCGGCGAAGAGATGGTGATACAAGTGCAATATGGATGGTAGATTTAGTTTTTGTAATCTGAAAATATAAAAACAGCAAGGTAACTAATGATAAAAGTGAGCGTAAACAGTATTCCAATGATAGGAAACAAGGCATAGGGTTCATACTTTCACTAGTGCAAGTTCTCTCAACAATAATAACATAGATAGATCACATAACAAGCCCTCAACATGCAACAAAGACTCACTCCAAATCCACTAATAGCGGAGAACAAATGAAGAGATTATGGTAGGGTACGAAACCACCTCAAAGTTATCCTTTCTGTTCTATCTATTCAAGAGTTCGTCGTAAAATAACATAAAGCTATTTTTTCCGCTCAATCCATCATAGAGTTCATACTAGAATAACACCTTAAGACACAAATCAACCAAAACCCTAATGTCACCTAGATACTCCATTGTCACCTCAAGTATCTGTGGGCATGATTATACGATATGCATCACACAATCTCGGATTCATCCAACCAACACAAAGTACTTGAAAGAGTGCCCCAAAGTTTCTACCGGAGAGTCAAAAAAACGTGTGCCAACCCCTATGCATAGGTTCATGGGCGGAACCCGCAAGTTGGTCACCAAAACATACATCAAGTGGCATGTGATATCCCATTGTCACCACAGATAAACACAACAAGACATACATCAAGTGTTCTCAAATCAAAGACTCAATCCGATAAGATAACTTCAAGAGGGAAACTCAATTCATCACAAGAGAGTAGAGGGGGAGAAACATCATAAGATCCAACTATAATAACAAAGCTCGTGATACATCAAGATCGTGCCATAGAGAGAACACGAGAGAGAGAGAGAGAGATCAAACACATAGCTACTAGTACATACCCTCAGCCCCGAGGGTGAACTACTCCCTCCTCGTCATGGAGAGCGCTGGGATGATGAAGATGGCCACCAGTGAGGGATTCCCCCTCCGGCAGGGTGCCGGAACGGGCTCCCGAGAGGTTTTTGGTGGCTATAAAGGCTTGCGGCGGCGGAACTCCCGATCTATCTTCTTATTCGATGTTTTTAGGGTACGTATGCTTATATAGGCGAAAGAAGTCGGTCGGAGGAGCCTCGAGGGGCCCATGAGAGGGTAGGGTGCGCCTAGGGGGGTGGGCGCGCCTCCCTGTCTCGTGGCCTCCTCGAGGATCTTCTGACGTGAACTCCAAGTCTCCTGGATCAAATTCTTCCTAAAAATCACACTCCCGAAGGTTTCATTCCATTTGGACTCCGTTTGATATTCCTTTTCTTCGAAATACTGAAATAGGCAAGAAAACAGCAATATGGGTTGGGCCTCCGGTTAGTAGGTTAGTCCCAAAAATGATATAAATGTGTAAAATAAAGCCCATAAACATCCAAAAGGGGTAATATAATAGCATGGAACAATCAAAAATTATAGATACGTTGGAGACGTATCAAGCGTCCCCAAGCTTAATTCCTGCTCGTCCTCGAGTAGGTAAATGATAAAAAAGAAATTTTTGATGTGGAATGCTACCTATCATAATTCTCAATGTAATTTTATTTATTGTGGCATGAATGTTCAGATCCAAATGATACAAAATAAAAGTTCATATTAACATGAAAATGGTGATACTTCAAGCATACTAATCAAAGTAATCATGTCTTCTCAAAATAACATGGCCAAAGAAAGTTATCCCTACAAAATCATGTAGTCTGGCTGTTGCTCTATCTTCATCACACAAAGTATTTAATCATGCACAACCTCAATGACAAGCTAAGCAATTGTTTCATACTTTAATAATCTCAAACTTTTTCAACTTTCATGCAATACATGAGCGTGAGCCATGGACATAGCACTATATGTGGAATAGAATGGTGGTTGTGGAGAAGACAAAAAGGGAGAAGATAGTCTCACATCAACTAGGCATATCAACGGGCTATGGAGATGCCCATTAATAGATATCAATGTGAGTGAGTAGGGATTGCCATGCAACGGATGCACTAGTGCTATAAATATATGAAAGCTCAACAAAAGAAACTAAGTGGGTGTGCATCCAACTTGCTTGCTCACGAAGACCTAGGGCATTTTGAGGAAGCCCATCATTGGAATATACAAGCCAAGTTCTATAATGGAAAATTCCCACTAGTATATGAAAGTGACAACATAGGAGACTCTCTATCATGAAGATCATGGTGCTACTTTGAAGCACAAGTGTCGAAAAAAGAGATAATAGCATTGTCCCTTCTCTCTTTTTCTCTCATTTTAATTTTTTTCCTTTTCTTTTTCTTTTTTTCTCTTTTTTTCTCTTTGGCCTTTTTTTGGCCTTTCTTTTTTTTATTTTTTTTATTTTTGTAAAGTTCGAAGTCTCATCCCGACTTGTGGGGGAATCATAGCCTTCATCATCCTTTCCTCACTAGGACAATGCTCTAATAATGAAGATCATCACACTTTTATGGATTTACAACTCAAGAATTACAATCAAAGCTAGAACAAGATATGAATCTATATGAATGCCTCCGGTGGTGTACCGGGATATGCAATGAATCAAGAGCGACATGTATGAAAATTATGAAGGTGGCCTTGCCACAAATACGATGTCAACTACATGATCATGCAAAGAGCAATATGACAATAGTAATGCGTGTCATATGAACGGAATGGTGGAAAGTTGCATGGCAATATATCTTGGAATGGCTATGGAAATGACATAATAGGTAGGTATGGTGGCTGTTTTGAGGAAGGTATATGGTGGGTGTATGGTACCGGCGAAAGTTGTGCGGCACAAGAGAGGCTAGCAATGGTGGAAAGGTGAAAGTGCGTATAATCCATGGACTCAACATTAGTCAAAAGAACTCATGTACTTATTGAAAAAATCTATAAGTCATCAAAAACAAAGTACTACGTGCATGCTCCTAGGGGGATAGATTGGTAGGAAAAGACCATCGCTCGTCCCCGACCGCCACTCATAAGGAAGACAATCAATAAATAAAATTGTGCTCCAACTTCACCACAAAGCGGTTCACCATACGTGCATGCTATGGGAATCACAAACCTCAACACAAGCATTTTTTATAATCACCTCAACTATCATGACTTTAATATCACTACCTCCATATCTCAAAATAATTATCAAGTATCAAATTGATCATAGCATCCAATTCACTTTCTATGATAGTTTTTATTATACCCAACTTGGATGTTCATCATTCTAGGACCAACTTTGTAACCATAGCAAATACCATGCTGTTCTAAAATACTCTCAAAATAATATAAGTGAAGCATGACAGACTAGCAATTTCTACAAAATATAACCACCGCCGTGCTCTAAAATATATAAGTGATGCACTAGAGCAAATGACAAACTACTCCGAAAGATATAAGTGAAGATCAATGAGTAGTCGAATAATTGTGCAACTATGTGAAGACTCTCTAACATTAAGGAATCTCAGATCTTGGTATTTTATTCAAGCAACAAGCAAAACAAAATAAAATGACATTGCAAGGATATCACAACTCATGTGAAGAAGCAAAAACTTAGCTTCAACCGATACTAACCGATAGTTGTTGAAGAAGAAAGGTGGGATGCCTAACGGGGCATCCCCAAGCTTAGATGCTTGAGACTTATTGAAATATTATCTTGGGGTGCCTTGGGCATCCCCAAGCTTGAACTTTTGTGTCTCCTTAATTCCTCTCATATCATGGTTTCTCTTTTTATCAAAAGCTTCATCCACACCAAACTCAACAAGAACTCGTGAGATAGGTTAGTATAAACCAATGCAAAACCTTATCATTTTCTACTGTAACAAATCACTAAATTATTATTCAACATTGCATAATAAATTCCTCTGCATATTTAAAACTCCTATCCTCAAATAGAATCATTAAACAAGCAAACATTTGCAAACAATGCAAACATAACAGCAATCTCCCAAAACAGTACAGTCTGTAAAGAATGCAAGAGTATCAATACTTCCCTAACTCCAAAAATTATGAGAAAATACCACGCTGTAGAGGATTTATCAGAGCTCATTATGCCAAAAAAATTCAACATTATAGCATTCTCTGACTTTTCTAGGGAATTTTTGCAACAGCGGTAAACTTTCTGTTTTAAACAGCAACATGTATACTGGCAAAATAAGCAAGGCAAAGGCTATCCTTGACATTTTTATTGAAACTAAAGATGAAAAACATTATTCTAAATAACAGCAAGCACAAACTAACAAAAGAAAATGACGCTCCAAGCAAAACACATATCATGTGGTGAATAAAAATATAGCTCCAAGTAAAGTTACCGATGAACGAAGACGAAAGAGGGGATGCCTTCCGGGGCATCCCCAAGCTTAGGCTCTTGGTTGTCCTTGAATATTACCTTGGGGTGCCTTGGGAATCCCCAAGCTTAGGTTCTTGCCGCTCCTTATTCCATAGTCCATCGAATCTTTACCCAAAACTTGAAAACTTGACAACACAAAACTCAACAGAAAACTCGTAAGCTCCGTTAGTATAAGAAAATAAAACCACCACTTAGGTACTGTAATGAACTCATTATAAATTCATATTGGTGTAATACCTACTGTATTCCAACTTATCTATGGCTCATACCCTCCGATACTACTCATAGATTCATCAAAATAAGCAAACAACACATAGAAAACAGAATCTGTCAAAAACAGGACAGTTTGTAGTAATCTATATCAAACGTATACTTCCGGAACTACAAAAATCCTACCAAATTAGGAAGTCCTAAGAAATTCATGTACCAATCCAGATCCAAAAGAATCAGATCAGAATCACGTTTATGTGAATTAACAAAACTAATTTACTGGGTGCAAAAGTTTCTAATTTTCAGCAGGATCAACACAACTATCACCGTAAGCTATCCTAAAGGTCTTACTTGGCACTTTATTGAAACAAAAGCTATAAGACATGATTACTACAGTAGCATAATAATGTGGACACACAAAAACAGTAAGGATAAATATTGGGTTGTCTCCCAACAAGCGCTTTTCTTTAATGCCTTTCTAGCTACGCATGATGATGACAATGACGCTCACATAAAAGATAACAATTGAAACATAACGGGGGCATCATCAAGCATATGACTAGCACTTTTAAGTCTAAACCACTTCCTATGAATAGGGATATTGTGACCAAACAACTTATGGTAACAATAATCAAGTAGCATAGGAAGGTAAAACAAGCATAGCTTCAAAACTTTAAGCACATAGAGAGGAAACTTGACATTATTGCAATTCCTACAAGCATATGTTCCTCCCTCATGATAATTTTCAGTATCATCATGAATGAATTCAACAATATAACCAGCACCAAAAGCACTCTTTTCATGATCTACAAGTATAGAAATTTACTACTCTCCACATAAGCAAAATTCTTCTTATGAATAGTAGTGGGAGCAAACTCAACAAAATAATTATCATGTGAGGAATAATCCAATTGAAAACTAAAATCATGATGACAAGTTGCATGGTTATCATTTTTCTTAATAGCATACAAGTCATCACAATAATCATCATAGATAGCAACTTTGTTCTCATAATCAATTGGAACCTCTTCCAAAAGAGTGGATTCATCACTAAATAAAGTCATGACCTCTCCAAATCCACTTTCATAATTGTCATAATTGTCATAATTGTCACAATAAAATAGTGGGATCATTACTTCCTAAAGTTGACACTCTTCCAAATCCACTTTCATCAATATAATCATCATAAATAGGAGGCATGCTTTCATCATAATAAATATGCTCATCAAAACTTGGGGGACAAAAAAATCATATTCATCAAACATAGCTTCCCCAAGCTTGTGGCTTTGCATATCATTAGCATCATGGATATTCAAGGAATTCATACTAACAACATTGCAATCATGCTCATTATATAAAGATCTACTACCAAACATTCTAATGCATTCTTCTTCTAGTACTTGAGCACAATTTTCCTTTTCATCATACTCACGAAAGATATTAAAAAGATGAAGCGTATGAGACAAACTTAATTCCATTTTTTTGTAGTTTTCTTTTATAAACTAAACTAGTGATAAAACAAGAAACAAAAAGATTCGGTTGCAAGATCTAAAGATATATCTTCAAGCACTCACCTCCCCGACAACGGCGCGAGAAAAGAGCTTGATGTCTACTACACAACCTTCTTCTTGTAGACGTTGTTGGGCCTCCAAGTGCAGAGGTTTGTAGGATAGTAGCAAATTTCCCTCAATTTGATGACCTAAGGTTTATCAATCCATGGGAGGTGTAGGATGAAGATGGTCTCTCTCAAACAACCCTGCAACCAAATAACAAAGAGTCTCTTGTGTCCCCAACACACCCAATACAATGGAAAATTGTATAGGTGCACTAGTTCGGCGAAGAGATGGTGATACAAGTGCAATATGGATGGTAGATTTAGGTTTTTGTAATCTGAAAATATAAAAACAGAAAGATAACTAATGATAAAAGTGAGCGTAAACAGTATTGCAATGATAGGAAACAAGGCATAGGGTTCATACTTTCACTAGTGCAAGTTCTCTCAACAATAATAACATAGATAGATCATATAACAAGCCCTCAACATGCAACAATGAGTCACTCCAAAGCCACTAATAGCGGAGAACAAATCAAACAAATCAACAAAGAGTTCGTAGTAAAATAACATAAAGCTATTCTTTCCGCTCAATCCATCATAGAGTTCATACTAGAATAACACCTTAAGACACAAATCAACCAAAACCCTAATGTCACCTAGATACTCCATTGTCACCTCAAGTATCCGTGGGCATGATTATACGATATGCATCACACAATCTCGGATTCATCCAACCAACACAAAGTACTTGAAAGAGTGCCCCAAAGTTTCTACCGGAGAGTCAAGAAAACATGTGCCAACCCCTATGCATAGGTTGATGGGCGGAACCCGCAAGTTGGTCCCTAAAACATACATCAACTGGCACGTGATATCCCATTGTCACCACAGATAAACACGGCAAGACATACATCAAGTGTTCTCAAATCAAAGACTCAATCCGATAAGATAACTTCAAGAGGGAAACTCAATTCATCACAAGAGAGTAGAGGGGGATAAACATCATAAGATCCAACTATAAAAACAAAGCTCGCGATACATCAAGATCGTGCCATAGAGAGAACACGAGAGAGAGAGAGAGAGAGAGAGATCAAACACATTGCTACTGGTACATACCCTCAGCCCCGAGGGTGAACTACTCCCTCCTCATCATGGAGAGCGCCGGGATGATGAAGATGGCCATTGGTGAGGGATTCCCCCTCCGGCAGGGTGCCGGAACGGGCTCCCGAGAGGTTTTTGGTGGCTACAGAGGCTTGCGGCGGCGGAACTCCCGATCTATCTTCTTATTCGATGTTTTTATGGTACATAGGCTTATATAGGCGAAAGAAGTTGGTCGGAGGAGCCTTGAGGGGCCCACGAGAGGGTAGGGCGCGCCCAGAGGGGGTGGGCACGCCCCCTGTCTCGTGGCCTCCTCGAGGATCTTCCGACGTGAACTCCAAATCTCCCGGATCAAATTCTTCCTAAAAATCACGCTCCCGAAGGTTTCATTCCGTTTGGACTCCGTTTGATATTCCTTTTCTTCGAAATACAGAAATAGGCAAAAAAACAGCAATACGGGATGGGCCTCCGGTTAGTAGGTTAGTCCCAAAAATGATATAAATGTGTAAAACAAAGCCCATAAACATCCAAAAGGGGTAATATAATAGCATGGAACAATCAAAAATTATAGATACGTTGGAGACGTATCACACACGAGGGGGCTGGACACGGGGTTGCACCCGGGTCACGCCCGAGTGCACGCCACCCAGCCAGGTCCCTTGGACCTGGTCATCGTGTGCCCCTCCCCGAGCGGAGCCAAGGTACGAAGACCGTTTGAGCGTCAAGGGGGACTCCTGAGCATCACGACTCAGGAGCCTAACTGGTCACGTAGCCCCTCACCCCTTAGTTCCGCAAGGCTAACGACGGTTGAGGTATACGCGGGGCCGGGCCCTGCCGACGTAGAACGACAGATCTACTCCTACACCCTGTCCCTTTTTGTTGTTTGCGTGTCAAGGGGGACCCCTGAGCATCACGACTCAGGAGCCTAACTTGTCACGTAGCCCCTCACTCCTTGGTCCCATCCTGGTGATCCGGTCGGGGCTAACGGCGGCTGAGGTATGCGTGGGGCCGGGCCCTGCCGACGTAGAACACAAAGCAAATAGGAAGGAAACCGCAAAATATCGCAAATTCAGAAGCAAATATTACAAACCATAAATTGTCCTCGCGATACCAAACACAAGTTTAAACGCCTCCACGAGACATGCTGCATGTTGCAGCAGTTGAACCAAGAAAGAAGCCGCGAGAAGATCAACCTTGGGCAGCGCCGTCATTCGCTAGGAGCCCCGCCTCCGTGGTGGAGTTGTGCCTGTCAGCTCCACCTCCCGAGCCTGCGGAACCAGCAGTACCTGCCTTGGGCGCAGTGGCGAAGGTGCGGACATTCACCAGCAGGGCTTTCGCTTGGCCCTTCACGGCTTCAGCAGTAGCGGCGGAGCGCTCGGCGTCCACAGGCTCCAGCAGCTCGTCAAGGTTGGCGCCAGGGTTGCGAAGGTATACGTGGCTAAGGACCTGAGTCAGCGCCGCAGAAGAAAGGACACGAGCTTCAACCTCGGCCATGGGGCTGACGCCGGTCACAACTTCCTCAAGCGCTTCGACCAAGAAGGGAAGGAGCTTGGCGGGGCCATCCTTGGCCCCGGCCAGCGGCTTATGCAGGCCATCATCGTAAAGCGACTTCAGCGCCTTGCGAGATCTCTCCTCAAGATCCGTGAAGGCCACGCGATCCTTGGCCAAGACCTTCGCCTTGGCATCCAGCTCGGCCTTCTCCGCCTTCACCTTCTGCTCCAGTTTCTTCAGTCGGCTGCGATCAGCGGACAGCTCGGTGTCGCGGTCCCCGATGGCGGCCTCCCGAGCCTTCATCTCTTCCTCCTTTGCCTGGCGGTCACGAGCCTCTTTGGCGAGCTCGTCGCGCAAACCCTGCAGCTCGTACTCCAGTGCCTTGCAACGGTCCTGGGCAATCGAAGCATCCTTCAACGCCGCGTCACGGGCAGCTATGGTATGGGTGGCGACTTGCTTCTCCTCCTCGGAAGCTGCCGCAGCCTGGCTCAGCGCCGCTCGGACGGAGGTGTCAGAGTGAACCCAGCCAGAGATCAGCTCCAGGCGCCCGGCCACCAGGCGGGGGTTGGCGCCCTGGAGGTCTTCTCACAGCTGACCTAGCTCAGCAGCGGCACGGTCCAAGGCAGCAGAGGAGGCAGAGGAGTCAGGAACCAGTGGAGCAGGAGGAGAAGACGACAGCGTGATCACAGGTTGGGAGACTGGGAGGTCCTGAGTCTTGGCAACCTTAGCGACAGCATCAAGCGTCAGCGCCTCCAGAGTCAGCAGGGACACGGGGGCTAGCACCCCGCCAGGGCGCTCCTCCTGGCCTCGCGAGGACGGCTGAGCGGGGGAGGTGCAAGCTCCACTGCCTCCCCTTCCCACAGACGAAGGCGCGGCCACAACGGATGAGCCTGCCCCAAGTGGAGCCACCGTGTCCCCCTTCAGCTTCTTCGTCAGGTAGCAGCTTAACCAGATGATGGAGGACGTCAAGCCCTGACAGCAAAAACAAGAGCAAAGTAGAGTTCGAGTACTTACTGGTCAATCGCGGCGTGTTCTGGTGGTCTCCTGCCGAGCTTAAAGCCCGTGAGCCTCTTGGCCCGGGGCACGGCCTCGAGAGGTCCAAAGGCAGAAGAGGGTGCACCAGAGGGGGTGGAGCTAGCTTTGAGCAGTGCCTGGGCCGGGGTAGCCCCTCAGGAGATCAGCCCCGACCTGTCCTTCTTCGAGATCACGGGCGGGTCCTCTCCCCCTCGCCTGGTGTTGGCCTTGTCGTCATCCCGCAGGGTGCGGAGGATGTTGGCCCTGCGCCAAGGGAAAGTCTCCCTCGTCCCCTCAGCGGTCGCCTCCGAGTCGCACTCCTCTTCTTCGTCGTCTTCTTCCCCTACTCCGTGGGAACCATCAGAAGACAATTCCACCGGCGCCGCTGCCTCCTGGCCCTCAGGAGGCACCTCTGACACCAGACCGCTCCCATCAAAGGTGGGCATGGCATCCACCACCTATTGCCAGTTGTCGTGGAGGAACAAGGGGATAGGAGCGCCCTCCAGACCTTCCACGTCCTCTCCAACCAGGAAGCGGAGAGCTGCGGCCAGATCCTCATCAGCCAGGGCCTCCGAGTTTACGCGGATATCGTCATCCGCACCTCCAAGCCTCCACAACGGGCGCGAGTGCGCCTGAAGTGGAGCCACCCGCTGCACCAGGAACTCCCTCAGGAGCATGGCCCCGGTCAGCTTTGCCACCTTCATGTTGCCCGGCCTCAGGTCGGCGTTCCCGGTTACGATGGGTGGTCGGGGGCCGAGCGATGCGCGTTTCTCTCGTACACGTACGCGCGTGTGTGCGAGGCGTTGGCTCTAACTGAACCCGAGCGATTGCACTGCAGGCTACGTGTTACTGAACCCGAGCGATCGATCGATGGCTGTTAACTGAACCCGATCGAGTGATTCCTTCGCTACTGCTGCTAACTGAAGCCGATCGATGCTGCCTCTCTGGATGAACAGTGAGCGTTGCGGGGTGGGTGGATGAACTGTGAGCGATGGCGTTGCCTCTGGACGAACAGGACCCCGTGGTGTGGAGGGCTGGACAAACAGGATGACCCCGTGGAGGGCTGGATGAACAGTAGATGGTGAAGGGGTGCCCGTGGAGGGGTGGTTGAACAGTAGCCGGTGGAGTAGCGTGCGGTGGAGGCTGGATGAACAAGAGCCCGTGGAGGCTGGAGGAGGTCGACGGTGGCCCGTGGAGGCTGGAGGATGTCAACGATGGAGATGAATAGTATCCCATGGAGTCCCATTTTGCGGTACGCCACACCCCTCCCGATGAATAGGACCCCTGTTTTGACCGTAGCTCTCCAACACAAGTCCGTTTCGTCCGTTTTGCGGTACGCCACACCCCTCCCGATGAACAGGACCCCCGTTTCGACCGTAGCGCTCCAACACAAGTCCGTTTCGTCCGTTTTGCGGTACGCCACACCCCTCCCGATCAACAGGACCCCCGTTTTGACCATAGGAGGTCCGTTTCCTCCGTTTTGCGGTACGCCAGACCCCTCCCGATGAACAGGATCCCGTTTTGAATGTGGCCGGTCGAATACAAGGCTGTTTCTTCCGTTCTGTGGTACACCAGGCCTCATTTCCATCGCATGTTCCGTCCAAGCCCTCCCGATGAACACGACGATGCATTCCATTCCGACCCAGCCGGTTGTCTCCCACGCGTTCTGTTGCCTTCCGATGAACATGACACATTCCATTGCCTCCCCATGAACACGACGCATTCCATTGCCTCCCCATGAACACGACGACAACGTTGTTTCTCCGTTCCGACCCAGCCATGTACACGAGCCCTGGCCGTACGTATGCGCGAGTAGGCGTTTGAGACCCCGCCCGTATGTACACATACATGGTCGTATTTTCTTTCTTGCACACTGGTCGCTGTAAGTACGTGTACATGCTACGTGCGCGCCTCTACTACGACATGTACGCACCTCTACTACGACACGTGCGCGCCTCGACATCCACCAGTATATATGTACGTACATGTTCGCGACCAGAATGACAATGCTACGTACGCTTCGACCAGGTGGGTCCCGACTGTCGGGCAATTCCTTGCATGCAAAGATGTAGCTGGTGGGTCCCAGCAGTCAGGGGGGCGAATCGTTTTTTTTGCCCAAACGCACTTCCTTGCATGCGAAGATGTAGCTGGTGGGTCCCAGCAGTCAGGGGGAAATGTTTTTTTGCGAAATACGGTGGCCTGTCTGGTGGGTCCCCGCTGTCAGGTGGAGGAATAATTATTTTGCACGTAATAAGGAGGCACTTCCTTGCTACGGCCGTGGACCCAGCTGTCAGCCTCTCCACGTACAGTCCACATCCGATGGAAGCCGTTCCTTGACCATGTTGACCACGATGCGCCGAGAGCACCAGGGCGGTGGACGACGGCGAGGCCTAGGAAGGGGGCGACGCGGAGCCGGGGAAGACGCAGCAGTGGATGCTCACGCGTAGAGGAGTACGAGGGTTCACTGGTTCGCTACGGTGTGAGGCTGCCATAGCCACAGAATAACAGGGGGTGTGGGTGAGTAGAGGGATGTCCTGGCAAGCGGTGGGAGTAGTAGGGGGTGGTGATGCCTCCGCCGCATCGCAGCCAGCCACGGGAGGCAGGAGCACGAGGCACGACCGGCGCTGGTTTGGGCGGCTGGAGCAAGAAGACCAGAGGTTGAAGAAGCACTACGGTCGTTGGATGGACATCGTACGGTCACTGGAGCTAGAATCGTGCATATTGACTAAGTTGACAAAGCCCTCCGTCCCCGTCAACTTAGTAGGCCCACAAGTCAGCTTGCCACTATACTGGGTCCCAGCTAACAGGGAGAGTATTCATTTTTTGTGCGTAATAAGGAGGCATTTCCTTACGTGCGAAGATATAGCTGGTGGGTCCGAGTTGTCAGTGGTGGTAACGTTTTTTCGCGAAATACAGAGGCCCTTTCGGTGGGTCCCTAATGTCAGGTGGAGGAATCATTATTTTGCGTGTAATAAGGAGGCATTTCCTTGCGTGCGGCCATGGACCCAGCTGTCGGCCTCTCCACGTACAGTCCACTTCAGATGCATGTCGGTCGTTGACCATGTTGACCAGGCCGCGCCGAGAGCACCAGGGTGGTGGACGACGGCGAGGCCTAGGAAGAGAACGACACGGAGGCAGGGAAGACTTGGCAGTTGTTTCCCATGCAGAGGGGAGTATGACTGTATGAGGGTTTACTGGTTCATCTGTCGTCGCCGGAGAATAACAGCAGGTGTGGGTGAGTAGAGCGATGGCTAGGCCAGCAATGGGAGTACGGTGGGGCGGTGAGGTCTGCGCGGCAACACAGCCGGCCGCGGGGAGGAGGGAGCAGGCAGTCCCACCAGCGCTTGTTTGAGCGGCTGGAGCAGGAAGATCAGAGATTGAAGAAGCGCAACGGCCGTTGGATGGGCATCCAACAGTCACTGCTTGTGCGTCAACCTTTTTTTAGGAAAGCCTCAAATCTGTGGAAAATAGCATACAACCCATCTGCCATTATTTCTAATAATTTACAGCCCATTTGCTAATTCTTAAGGGTTTTTCTTGGAGCCCATATTCTTTTTGTTAGCATTACAGCCCATATTGTGGCCACGGTTAAAAATTATATGAAATTTTGCATATTTTGGTGCGGTTCGAACTGTTTTTAATCCCGAAATTTGGACTCACATTCAAACTAATTTAAAAATAAATGTATATCAATATAAAATCCAACAAGTTATCCATGCATAAAAATTCACGTAATTTAAAATCTCGAAATGAAAAAAAGATATTTGAAACTAATTGCCGGTTTGATGTGTTTTAAAAATGTACATCCCATTTCTCATTACTGATGGGCCATTTTCTCGGCCAGCCGAATGAAATCTCTCCTCATCTTGAAAGATTTGCAGCCCAACAGGCCTGACAAAGCGACTTACTTGGCAAATCAAAAAAACTGGGTTGTGCTATGGACCCAGCTGTCAGCCTCTCCACGTATAGTACTCTTTCGATGGAATGTCATTGACCACATTGACCACGCCGTGCTAAGAGCACCAAGGCGGTGGACGACTCCGAGGCCTAGGAAGGGGACGATGCGGAGCCGGGGAAGATGCGGCAGTGGATGCCCATACGGAAAGGAGTACGAGGGTTCACTGGTTCAGCTGCGGTGTGAGGCTATCGTCGCTACATGGCCTGGCTAGCGGTAGGAGTAGTAGGGGGCGATGAGGCCTCAATGGTAGCACAGCCAGGCACTGGAGGCAGGAACAGGCGGTCTCCCCGGCGCTGGTTTGGGCGGCTGGTGCAAGAAGAGCAGCGATTGAATAAGCAGCAGGACCACTCGACTCAAATCCAACGGTTACTGCTACTAGAATTGTTTGTTGACTAAGTTCACAAGCCCTGCGTACGCGTCAACTTAGTAGGCCCACAGGTCAGCCTCCCAACCGGTGCACCCCAGATGTCAGTGGGAGGAATCATTTTTTGCGTAATAAGGAGGCAGTTGATTGCGTGCAGCCAGGACAGCAGAGGGAGTAGGGTGGGCCGGGGAAGCCTGTGCGGCATCACAGCCGGCCACAAGAGGAGGGAGCAGGAAGTCCCGCCGGCGCTAGTTTAGGCAGTTGGAGCAGGAAGATCAGAGATTGAAGAAGCACGTCGGCCGTTGGATGGACATCCAACAGTCACTGCTGCTAGAATCGTGTGTTCACTAACAAAGCCTTGTGTAAACAAGTCAGCCTCAAAATCTGTGGCGTGTACAACCCATTTGCTATTATTTTTATAATTTTTACTCATTTTCTAATTCATATGGAATTTATTGCAGCCCGTTTTCCATTTTTAGAATTGCTAGCCATTTTCTGGTCAACACCAGGGTCAAAAAATTAACTAAATATGTGGGAAATTTTAAAAATTCGCAGATTTTTGCTGGGGAACGAAATATTCTTAATCCAAAAATTAATAGCCATACTAAAACAAATTTAAAAATAAATTAGTACTATGTCATGTTAAATCCAATGAAATACGTATAAGATATGAGTGAAGAACAAAAACAAAAAAAAGAAACTAATATCCCATTTGCTATAATTTTTTTGGAATTTTCGACCCCTTTTGATATTACTTTTAACAGACACTGACCATACTCTTTGGCCAGGCCGGAATGCATCCCTCCTCGTCTTGAAAGATTTGCAGCCCAGTAATTCAGAGAAAACAAATAGGCCTAGCTTGGGTATTCTTCAAAAATAAATACTGGGCCAGCTATTTTTTCCCAAAGAACTGGTGCATGAGCATTTAGCTTTATTTATTTATTTACTTATTTATGTTTAGGGGACCATGAGCATGTACCTGGGCCGGATTCATGTGAGAGCCTCCCTTCCACTTAATTATGGGCTTCTCTATTGGGCCTTCATGAGTGGGCTGCATGTTATCAACAAGTGGAAAATGTGTTCCGTACGAAAAATAATATGCGCTACGTACAGTACGGGGCACTAAAGGATCGAACCATGCAAGGACTTCCAAAACATTGTGTTTATCATTCTAACAACACATCTATTCAACCAACAGACGAAATATACTACTGATTGTACATTGAAAACAGCAGCAGCAGCAGCAACCAGGGCTGGGGGTGCAACAGAAGCAGTAAGCAGGCCAAAAGAGTGAAGACGCGGCTCTCTCTTCCAAACCAAACATCAGCCATCGTTACAAAAGGGCTACCAAAAAACAACAAGTGTATGCATCAAACTAAATAAAGATCCTACTACACCAAGTGCATGCATCTAACTAACTGGCTCAGTTAGACGTTACTATTTATTAAGCTATGGAGATTGGCTGACGGCTTGAACTAGATGGGTGCCTAACGGGGGAAACTCCAGCCAGTTGGTCGAAGTCTGATACTTGCAACCCTCTCTCCTACTTTGGGTTGCAGAGCGTGGCGGCACATATGAGGGTATGGTGCATACAGAGACGCATGGTACGCTGTGTACACACAGTTTTGCCTCATGAACGAAACCGTGCTGCCATCATGATCCTTGCCATCGGTTATCTCCTGGTTAATCGGATAATTCAGTCCGACAAACAGAGAGCGTGTACCAAGGCTACTTACCAACCTCCAGTCAAAAATTCCTGAAGTCCCAGAGAAGCTAGGATCCTGCTCAAAGACCTTGCAGTGACTGTGATTGTATTCCGCGAAACAACACGTCCGTACGTGCGAACGATCATCAATCGTTCGCCATCGTCTGATCGAGCCAGGAACCACCTGCAACTGACATGCCGCTTTTCTTTGAAAGGTTCTGGGATTAGGAAGGGTAGGGACACCAGGCGGCCTACAACATCATATCAAGTTAGAGTCAAATAAAAAAGGGCTCTTGATTTAGTCCATCTTAAGAACAACATGTTATGAGCATGAATATTTTTTGAGTAAATGTTGACAGTAATATAAGCAAGCCATCATGATATCATAGGAAAGTAACATACTGCTGTAACAGCCGATTGTAGCGATGACTGGAGTAGGCCAGCAATATTTCCAGCCATAGAAGGAGTCGACAGCATAAATGAAGCCCTTGTGTTCAATGGCATCAGAAAACCATGGAGGATGTATGATCCTGCAATGGACGTGCAGATTTATCCACTTACCGAAGTGACTTGTCAGATAGGCGAGACCATGGTTGAAGAACGCAATTAGCCTGAAGTCTTTATAATTTGCAGAACTTGTGGGCCCTTGGCAGATTACAACCTTGAGCAAATCAAACTTGGTATCATGTTGGCTACTGTAAGATTCTGAGTATTCTGGGCCGCGGTGCCAAAGCAGTGCAGTGTTAATCAAAGGAAGGGGGATCAATCGCCGGGTGTAGACCTCCACGAGCATCCAGTTGCCGCGACCGTCGACGAGCACCATCCAAGACGTGTTCATGCCGACCCAGTACATACCGTTAATGTAGTTGAGGCTGACGGGGATTGGATCGCAGTCAAGGGGGTTGATGCTCGCCACCCTATGATCGTTATGCTGCGTGATATGTCGTTTCTGAAGATCAAGCGGCATCAGCAAGCAAGGAGCTGGCTTAAAAAGCTCCGGCCTGAGGGCTTTGAGTAAACGGTATAACCCCGATGAGAATGCGGCAAGCGGCATGGTACTGAGATTCTCCACACGCGAAACAATGAGCTTGATTACCTCTGTGGGGAGCGAATTCCAGCCACTCTTTCGATGGACGCTGCTTGGTTCTGTCATTGTTAATGCTTGGGTTTCGGACGAGGGGGGGGAGGCGCCTTAGCGGGGATGGAAGAGCGGACAAAGATGGAGAAGCGAATGTGTGCTGCGGGAAGTGGACAGGTGATGATGACTACAGCATGCCGCTTGACTTACGAGGCACATACCAGCAACATAGGGTCATATCGAAGTTAGAAAACTTGCTTGAGTGATCACAGTACTGGTACTCCCTATAGTACCTGCTACTATGCCCTAACTTGCTTTAGTAGAGTAGTATAGTGGAGTAGGACTCTGCTCTACTACTAGCACTGGAGGAGTAGTATGTTATAATCTAAAATAGTTACAAACTTCAATGCTCGAGCGTGGAACGACTACGAACCGCCATCGGTGCTAACTCCAATCCTGCAAGTCATGGATTTGTTTCTTTTTAACTTTCTGTACGAATCTGTAGCCAGCCTGCAAGTCATGTACACTGTACTGACTGTGGAACCCACAGAGTACTTAGAATACAAGATTAAGGATGCAATTAACATTTTATAGAGGGAGAATCATACACGCAATTAAATCAAATGGATTGAACGTGACTCTATTATTCTCCAACGGCAACAAGCAAATTTCCTCCCGCGAGCCGGAGTAGGTTTCTCGGTTTGCATGCGGGTTTAACAGAGGGGTTTGATGGAGGCGAGGAGGCGTGTTCAGCCGGGCGTGTAGTTGGACGGCGCAATACTATTTGATTTGACAACTACAACTAGTATATTATAAAAAACAAAGAAGAGTAGTAGAGATAGAGATAAGAATAGAGACTAGGGAGGAGCACCATCTACTGCTTCGTGGGCTACTCCTGCACTCCATTCGGTGGCCGCAACATCCCCTACAGCCACTCCCTCCTTCGCTCCATTTGGCGGGAGCTGTTGACATTTGGGGAGCGTACTCTTGCGACTGCTAGCAGCGACGACTTCACCGACGACGACTTCTTCCCCGACCTCGGCAACCTCTTCCTCAATGACATGGGCGACAACCTCAACGCCAATGGTGCTGCTCCTGTTGCACCGTATGTGTTTCTGTCCTTCCTGTTTGAAATCGTGGTAGAATTCATATTTCTAGTATGTGTCCTAGACTCGATCTGTTCATCTACTATGCTAGTCCGCATGATTAGTTTAATCTCTGTTATAGCTGTCATGATTTATTTTGTAGTAAATCTCGTAGTAACTTGCTCATATATTCAACTCGCGGAACGTCCCCTACAGCCACTCCCTTTTCATGGACGGCCTGGTCGATGCCTCCAAGGAGCCCTTCGTCTACTGCTCTGAGTTCCCGGTGCCGTTTTGGGGCTCGCCGGCGGACATCGTGCATCACCTGACGCAGGCGTGCGGCGATCACTGCTGGCCCTTGGCGAAGAACATCAAGTACTAGGCGTGCTACCTGTTCACCGTGCCGGAGTCGCTGGAGGATCAGCGCCGCCTGCTAGTCTCGGAGGAGGACGGAAGCGTCTTCCTCTTGATCATGGCCACCGGCGAGGCTCGCGCAGGCCGCCGCCACATCTTTGTAGTGTGCGTCAGAGGCGACGCCGCTGACGCTGACACTGACACGAGGCCGATGAACGGGTGTATGCTCACTATTACGTGGGCGGCGACACTGGCTACATCAAGCTGACTTGGACTTTGCCGAGCTGGGACCTTCCCGCCGATGTGGACATGGAAGAAGCATGGTATTATTTGACCCCCAACAATGTGCATGGGGACTCCAAGGAGGTTCACCTGGACATCTACTTTACTAAGTTAAATGTTGATCATTAGTCTTCGCTCAATGTAATCTGCTGTCTAAGCATGTGGAGACTTCCATGCATGATCTTGCTCTATTGGAGTATCGCGTATGAATAAAAGTGTATCCATTTATGGTTTAGTCTAGAATCTTCCATGTATGAATATTTACTACAGTACTGGTGAAAGACTTATGATGAACCATTTCCTGCAAAGCACAATAAGAGTTATTTCTTCACAAGTTTTGGATGCAGGTTGAACAGTTGAACGCTTTTGTTTGCAAAAGATACTTTTTTATCTATTTCACCCGGATGTTCTGAGCTCTAGAGATGAAATAATATCCGAAGAAAAATCTATCGATACCTGTTACACATGAGATGACCCCCACATCCTTTGTCAAAATAAACAACTCCCCGATCAATGCATTTCACTCTTTCGTGCAACGCACGGGCACCTTACTACTATAGATTAGTACGACTAAAAATTGAACTAACATTATATATAGTACGATAAATGATGATGCATGTCACCTAAAATTATATCATTGAAAACTATGTTCAAATCCGATATTGTTTTTGTTGACATGCACTAACATTTTGTCAGTTAAATCTTCAGTCAAATTCAATGGGGGATAAACCACGACCGATGTAGTAGTACTAGTGTAGAGGGCGGCGCTGCATGGGAGTCTCACCTCTCACCCCGCTCGTGGCGCGGCAGTAAAGCCATCATATCACAAAACCCAACCACTCCCAGTAATAAGTGGCCTGGTAAAATAAACGGACAAGAAACCATCACATCCCTCCGTCTTTTTTGCATTTCATCTCTTTGCATTTACTTTCTCCGGTTCATCTCGCACACTCGATCCCTAGCTACTACTCCTAGGGCCAGTTCTTTTGGTGGCTTGCCTAGCTTTTCCCATAAGACTAGTCACAATGGTGAGTAAGGCTGCTTCCAATGCATTGGTGCTTACGTGAGGTGCTAAGCGCATGTAAAACCTTAGCAACTAGTCTCCCCAGTGCATTAGTGCTTAGCTTTTGTAGCTAAGCCTCCCTCATTGAATTTTTTAACAATTAAACTCCATCACATTGGTTGATAGTCATTTTGCATAGGTTCACGCGCTTAGCACCGTTTCCTCCTAGGGTCACCCTAATGCTCTTCTCTTCTTTAATTGCTTTGCCACATCATTTTCTTGCCTATGTGGCACCCTTAGCACCTGTACACCGTGAAGCATTGGGAAGGGCCTCACTCATTTATTTGGGCTTCTAAACTAGTACTAGTAGTATAGTACCTTCGTCCTGGTTTATTCCTCACCATTGTAATTTGTGCTAAATTTTGACCAAAGATTTAACTGATAAAATGTTAGTGCATGTGACATGCACTAACATTTCATTATTTAAATTTATGATCAAAATTTGACACAGATTACAATGAGGACCAATAAACTAGGGCGGAGGTAGTAGTTATGGGATTACTAATCTAGAAGCCTAAAAGAACTGGCCCCTGGTACTCCTACTAGTAGTAGTACTCAAGTTGGAATTCCAATTGCACGGCACAACTTGTTAGGCAAAAAATTCGATTAGGGTGTAGGAAGCGGTTTGGGAATTTGCATGCCTTTCCAACCAGCGAGATACTCCGTTGAAAGAGATAGAGAGAAGTAAAAAAATACACTTATAGCCAACCTTATAGCCAACCTTGTTGTAGTATGAGTGACTAAGTGATGACTATGTATGACATGCCAACATCAGATAGCCTAACGCACCGTGTTAAATCTCCAAGAGTGCGACGGTCGTGGTAGGCGCGACCATGATATGGGCTGCTGGCAGCCCTTGGATCTGAAATCAAACGGTCGCATGCTAAGTTGCTGAAAATTTGCAGAATAACCCTCCAGGATAGGATATTCACCCATAGGTCTAGAATCATGCCATGCAACCGTTCGATCTCAGATCCAAGGGCTCTCGGAAGCCCGTATCATGGGAGAATGGAAAGCCAATACCCTGCCGTTCGCACGCTGGCAGTTCGCTCCTACTTGTCCCCGCACGTCCTTTAATACTACAGCGATTCGCCCCTAGTCGTCCCGTCCTTTCACATTACGGCGGTTCCACTAATCCTAACCCTCCTCCCAAATCCATGTCGTCCCAAATCTCCACGATCAGCGGTGAGTACAAGGTTAGAACCATCACCGGTGATGAGTTCGACGTCATCTACACCCGTTCTTCCGCGACGGTGAAAGGATGCCTTTCTCGCTTCAGACGCATGTTTGAAAACTCAGATGATGAGTGGGTCGCTGGGCTAGATGTTGAGTACACCATAGTCCTGGGACGAGAGAAGGATCTAAAGTACGAAGAGAGGAAGAAGCCCGCCGTGATCCAGGTTTGCGTGCATGACTTATGCTTGGTCTACCACATATGCCATGCCGATGTTGAATGCCTGGATTCTAAGGACTTCCTCGAGAGCAACCTAGTCAAATTCGTTACTGTAGACTTTGGTAACGACAAAGAAGTCCTGGGTCGGATAGGCCTCGTTGTAGGCAACCCCTTCGACCTCCAGAAGAATCGGCTGGTGTCCTCTCGTCAGCCTTCAATGCTGACCCTGGCAGGAGCCATGGTTCATCCTTCATACGGTAAACTAGAGAAACCTACATACACGTTTCATCGTTATGCATGGCAGCGGAATGTACTAGATATAGACCACATCCACTACGCTGCAATGGATGGCTACCTTTGTTTCAATATCTACAAGGGTTGGATGAAGAGCAAGAGCCAAGTGTGCGGTTCAAGCAAAGAAGTATCGGCCAAGAGGAAGAGGGACAAGGACGAAGTCGAGGACGTGGACGAGGACACCGAGTAAGGTGGCAGTGCCATTGCTCATGGTGGTTCTAATACAGTGTCTACCGGAATAGTTGCAAAGTATAATTTCCGGTGTGCTTAATTTAATTTGAGGGGTGTGTTGTGCTGAGCCCCCAACAGAACTATGTTATGTTTCTTCTCGTTACTTCAACTCTTCAGTATGTACATACTAGTATTTCTTACATTTCATCTTTTAGTTGGTATAGTACTACCACTCGTTTCTTCATATTATATACGTACAATATATATGGCCAACATCATATAGCCAGCAGTTTAGTTGTCAAAGAATTTTAGGGTGCTTAGTTTTGTCAAAGATTTCCAGGATGCTTAGTTTTATTTGAGGGGTGGGTTGTGCTGAACACCATTATTGTGACTAGCCTTTTTCATAGTACTATATGCATAATTTGCCGACGAGCGCTCTCTATATGTACCACCTTTTTTTTAATTTCAAGTTTTGCTACATGGCGCAATCCATCGATATCGTGGAATTAGCACGGCAGATGTCCTTAGTGTGAGGACTTAGTCGCGAGGCCAACGCATCTATGTGGTAGCTTGAGAGGGGTTGATCGGGACGAGAGACGCAACACGCAAGACAAGGATTTAGACAGCTTCGGGCCCCGGGAAACATCATCCGGTAATAACCCTATATGTTGTTTGTGGCTAGGTCTCATTATGATCATGAGAGAGTCGCCGGTAAGCCGGCTCTCTATGTCTAGCCCTAGAGATTGTTTCTTCCTTTCTCTTCCCTCTTTGGGGTGCCCTGCCCCTCCTTATATAAGTTAGAGGGGCGGTTTACATGTGGAGTCCAAATAGGATTAGGACTAGCCTATCTTCTACTACAAGCCGGATACAAGTCCGGGTCTTGATTCCTTGTGAGGGAGATATTCCTCATGCCTTTCCTCTTAAGCCGGCCTACCATAACGTAAGCCGGCCTTCTGGGCCTTGAGCCTCCTGGGCCCCCGGGTCTTGTCGCTCCTCTGATCCGCTTGCCAGGTTACCTATAAGTCGCTAGGATCGGGCGGGTCACTTAGTGTGTCGTCCAGTCAGGGCGGGTCATTAGTGAGTCGCCAAGTCCGGCCGGATTATATTTCCGGTCGGGTTACACCGTGGGGTATATCCCCGACATTAGCCCCCAAGTTTAGCTTGGATTTATCCATGGTAAACTTATGCTGCAAAATAAACACAAGAACAAATTTGACAGGTTGTGCTCCGGGTTAAGAATTCTTGTAAACCGGCACCTGAACATCCTTAAGTCTTTGTCATTTCCTTCTTCTAGAAAATCCAGGTCAATAAGCCAGCTTCATACTCAATTTGCTGACATTGGTTTCACACCGAGAAATATTGTGAAGAATAATCCACTTGAGTCGGCTTCCAAAGCGTCGGCTTAAGAAATATTGGTCTTGAAATACTCATTTGATATTTAGCCGGTTTGAAGATGTAAAACTTGCCGGTTTAATATTACCAAAATTGTCGAGTTATAACACAGACGATGCCAGGCCATAATTGTTGTTGACACCGGTTTATGTAATTGATCCTCCTGATTTGCTCAAAACTGATAATTTGAAGATGTTCCCTCTTTATATGCATAATACCTGTAGCCCCCAAGTCTTAAGAGGAGAACATAGTGACAACTTAAGACTTGCAACAACCTTGAAGAAATCCGGGTTATTCATCTCAATCATTAGTCATAAAACTGAATATTCCACATATGTAGCCCCCAAGTGCCGGGTCATTATGCAATAATGAGCAGGGACTTCATAAATATGATTATGTAGACTTGAACAGCAATATGTAGTCCCCAAGTGCCGGCTTAGTAAGATATAACTGAGCTGGGACTTTATATATACTTCATTGAAAATAATATCATATGATGTAAACCTCACCATGGGGCTCAAACCCGCATCCATAAGGTTAAGAGCTTTGTACTCTACCAACTGAGTAGTGGACCTTTCAATATAATGGATTAAGACTTGTGTACCTTGAATTGTTGACAGGAGCAATTGGTAGCCCCCAAGGGCCGGCTCATTACGATGTGATGAGTCGGGTCTTCAATGAGGTGAGCAAAAATGACTTTGCATTAGCCCCCAAGTGTCATGGTGCATGCTTGCAGCGACATGAAACTTGCATATTTGATATAATCTCAATTTGAATAATGTAGTCCCCCAAGTGTCGGGTCGTAAGCCTGCAGCAACTCGGGACTATTCCTTCCATTGTAGAATAAATCATATCCTTTGATAAAATAATAGCCATTGCACTAAAGCGACTTTGAAAACTTCAATAATACTGGTTATTGATAATCACAATAGAAATCCAGCCATGTTGGCTATTCAAGATTTGAATAATATAACCCGGTACGAGAACCTCAATCATTCAAATATCATCATGAAAATCCAGCCAATTTTGACTATTAAAAATATGAATACCTCATCAGTTGATAAGTAAACCTGGAGTTTAAATACCCGGCGGCTCTTGGCCGACGACGATTTAATTCGCCTTCATTGTAAGCCGGAATTTTTATAACCCGGCGGCTTATAGCCTTTGAGAAAAATCCAGAACTGATAATTATTTTGAAGCATCAAGTTTGGTAATGAACTTGAACTTAATCATTTATATGTCATATTCCTGCAAATCCTGCAAAGAGTTTAAACAACATATGCCCTGGCGACTTAACGTCAAAAGCCAGGGCGGGTAACTACCCAAATGTAGTCTTATCCTACATACAAGTAGATCACAAGATCCCTATAATCCTTTGAATGATACCGCCGGTTTATGTGACCCGGACAGTGAAGTTGATAACTCAACTCTGTAAGAGCCGGCACATATAATATTTGTGACAACTCAAATATTTGCGATTGTATAAAAACAGATAAAAAAATTTGAGGCTTCGGATTCGAATACGATTAGTAAACCATTCCAAAGGGGTTAAGCTAAGATTCGGATACGATCATATAGCTCCCAGTGGTGTTGGCGTTGCCAATCAAAGTGGGTGTCGACAGCAATGTTCTCTTTGGTTCGAATACGACCGATGTTTGAACAAGAAAACCCCCAAATGACCACTGTGATATTGAATTTGTACTGCCGGTTTACATGACCTGTGTAATAAGGGTGATAATCCAATCCCTAGAAGCCAACGCTTCCATATAAATGATGGTTGTCATAAGCTGGCGACTTATAGTCAAAAGTCAAGCCGGGTTAATCATAAAACACTTATATATATTTGAGATATAATCCTCAAAAAGTCTAAAGTTAAGTAATCGTGGCTGCAATAAACTTTACCAGAGATAGAATAAAACTTTTTGAGGCTTCTGATTCGGATACGATCAGTAAACCATTCCAAAGGGGTTTAAGCTAAGATTTGAATACGATAGCCCCCAGTGGCTTTGGCGTTGCCGATCAAGTGGGTATCGACAGCTATGTTCTCTTTGGTTCGAATACGACCTATGTTTGAACAGGAAGCCCCCAAGTGACCATAAGATTTGTTTAATGACGCTGATTTGTATACGATCCACGTCAGACCCAAAGGGGTTAAGCTATGATTCAAATATGATCAAGAAGCCCCCAAGTGGGTTTGGCAGTATGGCGATCAAGCGGGTTTCGACAGCTATGTTCTCTTTGGTTCGGATACGACCTATGTTTCAACAGGAAGCCCCCAAGTGATCATAATAAGATAAGCCGTAAGGCAGGATCCCCAAGTTGAACCGCGCATCATGGCAGCAAGTTCTTTTGGCAACCTTTAACTTTTCTAAGAACTCGAACTTGCGAGAGATTAATGTTTTTTGAACCAGAACTTTAAAACGGATATTGAGACCTCCAAAGCCTTGTAAGGGACAAATTTACCTTGATCCGGATATTGAACCGGTTTTAAGGGCTTCAAAACTTTGCGGGAGAGAGATGTCTCTTGAACTGTATTTTAAACCGGAATCTTCATTTTGAACCGAAAATTTTTCTGACGGCTTTAAAATGTTCGTCAATAAAGCAGTCTCGCCAATAAAGCAGTAGCCTCCAGGGCCGGGTTATCTTCCCTTCACTGACCCGGAATTCTTGAATTCATTGAACCCGGCTAACTTTGTCGAGCCATACCATTGTAGCCCCCGAGTCTCAAGATGACTCGAAGAGTTGGCTTGAGATTCTCCATATTTGTCCATAGCAGAAGGTGTATATCATTGGTGTTGATAACGCGATGTGAATCCACAGGAAGTTGAGGTGACTGTGGCGGGTTATAAATGATCCCGTATGAGCCGTGTCAGCAACTCGGCCAATGGTTCCTTCCAACTGGTTGTTTGAAGTTTAACAAAACCATAGTGGCAGCGACTTGTGCACCTACCCATTGAGCCATCCAGTGCAGACGGCGGCTGATAATATATGATAATTTGCCTCCAATTTGTTGTAAGAAAACCGGGCTTCCCAAGTAGTGACTTACTCATACTCAATAAACAGCTCATCCAGGAAAAGGTGGCCTGTTGTATTGATGAATCGACCGCGGTGCTGTGAACCGGCGCAGGCGAGTCAACCACATTGTTTTGATGTAATGAAAAATTGTCCTGCATCAACAATATTGTAGACCAAGGCAAAGATAAACTGCTCTTTGACAAAAATAATATGTGCCAACAAAATATATTTAAAACGAATATCACCTGATGTGTCAGGCCTGAAATAATCAGCCATGAAGTTGATGATCACTAGGTTAAGTTGAAATCACTCATGGGTGAGTCGGCCATGAGAGCAGACAGATGAATCAGCCACAGCATTTGTAAGTCGGTGCGGACGGGCGAGTCGTCCTCTTTGTTGTAAGCCGGCGTGATCGCGAGAGACGGCCACGGCGTTGTAAGCCGGTGCGGGAGTCCGTTGAATAACGACGACCACCTGTGCCAAAAGATGTTGGCGTGTATCCACCTCCGCGGTATAATATCACTTTTTGTCATAAATACTTGCCCTACATAAACAATATTGCAGACCAAGGCAAAGATAAACTTGTTCTTCTGACAAAAACAACATGTGATAATAAAACAAACTTGGATGGATATCACCTGATTTGTTTAGGCCGAAAATAATCCGCCATGAAGTTGATGATCCCTAGGTGAAACTGAAATCCCTCACGGGTGAATCGGCCGCGGGAACAAACAGATAAACCGGCCATGGCGTTTGTAAGCCGGTGCGGACGAACAAGTTGTCCTCCATGTTGTAAGCTGGTGAGGATGCGTGAACCGGCCGCGAGGGCAGACGGGCGAGTCGTCCGTGGCGTTGTAAGGTGGTGCTGACGGGCGAGCCGGTCGGCGCGTTGATATAAACAGGACCGCAGGGGCGATGGCTGTATATAACAACACTATAGGCAGAGTGGTTGTTTTCAAAAAAAAAAAGTATTGATAAGAGTAAACTGGATGGATATCACCTGGTATTTTTTGCCGGATGTTGGCGCTGGATAATGCATAGTGCTGCTTTTTGTTTGTTGACAAAAGAATTAATTGGTTCTGTGTCTTCTAGTGCCTGAGCTCTCCACATAACCCGGCCGGCACTTTTTGAGCCAGAATTTTTGGAACCAGAACTTCTTGATAATCCGGTCGGAATCTTTGAAAACCCGGAACTTTTTACCAGAACCTCTTGATAATCCAGCCGGAACTTTTGATAATCCGGAACTTTTGAACCGGAACCTCTTGATAATCCGGCCAGAACTTTTCTGTAGCCTAAGTAGGAACTCTTTGACGACTCGGACGGAACCATTCGGCGATTCGGCTAGAACCCTTCGGCGATTCGGACCGAACTTTTCATCAAGGCAATCAGAACTCTTTGGTGATTCAGACGGAACCTTTCGTCGAGGCGGTCGGAACCTTTCGCCGATTCAGTCGGAACCTTTCGTCTAGGTGGTCGGAACTTTTCGCCAATTCAGACAGAACCTTTCATCAAGGCGGTCGGAACTTTTTCGGCGATTTAGACGAAACCTTTCGTCAAGGCAGTCGGAACTTTTTCGGTGAGCCAGCCATAACTCTCCGACAAGTCAACCGGAACTTCTTCAATAAGCTGGATGGAGCTTCTCGATCCCTGGGATAGCGCCCTTCAAGAACTCAACACCACCATGTGCGAGCCCCACGGTGGGCGCCAACTGTCGTGGAATTAGCACGGCAGATATACTTAGTGTCAGGACTTAGTCGCGAGGCCAACGCATCTATGTGGTAGCTTGAGAGGGGTTGATCGGGACGAGAGACGCAACACGCAAGACAAGGATTTAGATAGCTTCGGGCCCCGGGAAAGATCATCCGTTAATAACCCTACATGCTGTTTGTGGCTAGGTCTCATTATGATCATGAGAGAGTCGCCGGTAAGCCGGCTCTCTGTGTATAGCCCTAGAGATTGTTTCTTCCTTTCTCTTCCCTCTTTGGGGTGCCCTGCCCCTCCTTATATAAGTTAGAAGGGCGGTTTACATGTGGAGTCCAAATAGGACTAGGACTAGTCTATCTTCTACTACAAGCCGGATACAAGTCCGGGTCTTGATTCCTTGTGAGGGAGATATTCCTCACGCCTTTCCTCTTAAGCCGGCCTACCATAACGTAAGCCGGCCTTCTGGGCCTTGAGCCTCCTGGGCCCCCGGGTCTTGTCGCTCCTCTGATCCGCTTGCCAGGTTACCTATAAGTCGCCAGGATCGGGCGGGTCACTTAGTGTGTCGTCCAGTCAGGGCGGGTCATTAGTGAGTCGCCAAGTCCGGGCGGATTATATTTCCGTCCGGGTTACACCGCAGGGTATATCCCCGACAGATACTACTCCTACTACTGTACAAAAGTATACATTTTTGAAAAGGCTAGAGGGCGGGGCAGTCTAGCTTGGTCGGTTTCACGAGAGGCGAGCGCCTTTGTGATTTGACGGTTCATTACTGCTGGAAGGCAGGGCCTTGTGATTTGACTGCTCGTATAAATGCGCCGACGACCTGAGGAGGAGCAAAGAACCGTGCTGTATACTCAAGTTTTCCACTGGAGTAGTACTGCGACGGAGGAGCATGAAACATGGCAGCCCAGTGCCATATGACGATAAAAAATGATCTTATTTGCTAGTCATCTCATTGTTGGTATTGTTCTATTCATTCCCTCAAAAAAAGCATTGTTCTATCCATGCCTCGCAGAGAACGTGACACGTGCGGCGAAACACCCAAAGCAAAAGATGAAACACAGGAGCAAAAGAAGAAGGAAGATTATCACCCCAAATGATCTAATTCACCGTGGAGTCGTAACTGCTTCTTCATCGCCTCCACAACCTCCATCTCCTTGCGCGTCTCCTCCACCATCTTCTTCATTATGTCCATGACGCGGGATTTCTCTACACGAGCCTTCATCATCTGTTCCACGGCCGCATTACGTACCTTGACAGCAGCCGGGTGCTCGATGCGGAGCTTCGCCAACTCCTCCTTCTGTTCCATGACGAGGGCCTGCAGCATCTTCATCGAGGAACTACTATTCTCATGCAGCTTCTTCCAGCCGGCGTTCTTCTCCTTCAACAGGTCGATCTCGTGGCAGAGCTTCGCCTTGTCCTCCTGAAGTCGTAGGATTTCGCCGGTCGCCTTCTTCTCCATGGCAATGATCTTCTTCAGCAGCATCACGAAGCCGGCGGTCAACTCCCCCTGCTTATTGAGCTCAGCGGGCATGTCGTCAAGGCTCTCCTTCAGCAACTCCACCAAGCCTTGGATGAACTCCTTCTGCTTATTGAGGTGCTTATTGAGCTGATCGGGCATGTCGTCGAGGGATAACGACTCTAGCGCCACCGGCTCGGCATGTTCGCCTCCGCGGCTAGGGCGCTCCTGGGAGCCATCGCCTGCCCGTGAGAGATCTTTCAAGGTCTCTGCGTTGCAGCGAGCCCTCTCTTTTCTTCCGCATCCTTGGTTGCCGCTCCCTTGTTACGAGTAGTTCTAAACCAAGAGCTCTGCTCACCGGCCATGGCAACGACGGACGAAGAAGAAGCACTTATGAGGAGGAAAGGTAGAGTAATTTTCGGTTAGGTAGTTCCCCTTTTTATAACCTAAGTACTAGCACTAGTACTAATACCTGCATAGTGGGAACACGTTCAGGTTTGGTACGTACTAGTAGTAGGTGTTAGCAGGCTTTCGAATGTGATGGGAACAAGGTAAAGATTAATTGATGGTTTTGGTTTCGAGGCCCGAAACGGCTCCCGATGAGTTTAGCGGAACATAAATTTCGAGTAGACTACACTGCTCAAATGCGTAAATATTATGTTAGTGACAAAAATTGGCACAAAATACGAAGGAGACCAATGGAAGTAGTACTAGCAACCCATGATTTAACTACTCGCATGCGCGCAGTGGAGTAATAATGTCTTTCTTCCGCCCTCACGTCCACTCAATTTGCATGTGCTGTATTAATTGACCATCAATGAAGTGAACGACTTTACACGCGTCAAATTATCACATGGGGTGGATCTTGGTACAAAATTGCATCCGCCCGTGTACCCGCGTGTGCGTGTGAGGGAATGAGTGCATGTGTGGCGTGCGTGCACATCTTCGCTTCGTGCATGTACCGCCAGTATAGCTCAGGGAGGACGAGTACATTCTTCTGGAACCAGTAGCACGTCACTGTGATCAATCCACGCAAGGAGGTCGCAACAATGCCTCCACATGTGCCACGTGGCTTAATGAACTATAGGAGAGACACTGTGTAGCGTGCCATTGGAATTCTAATTTACGTGTTTTGCACATACTCGAAGTACTAGTAAGGTACACGTGCATTGCACGCATCAGATTTTGCAACCAAATTATGAATAAATACCACACTATAGCATGTAAGCTCTGAGTCATATATGCCTGATGTAGACCTTAGTTTAATTCTTATAGTTCATCTCATTCAAAATCAATTAGTTTTTATAAAAAAACTAGGGCCTCTTGGATTCGTAGCATTTCCAAAACGCGGGAATAGGAAAAACATGGGATTATAGTGGAATGTCGTCTTGAATCCTACAGGATTGTACGAGTGTTTGATTGTGCATAAAAAACGCAGAATTCTTTCAAAGAGGTTTGAGTGGATGGGATGTTTCCTATGAAATCTAGTGCAAATGAATCATATGGAAAAATTCCTATGGTTTACAATCCTACGAATCAAACAACCAAGATAGGAAAAATTCCTAATGATTAGAATCCTCCAAAATTCCTTTGAGAATCCTTTGAATCAAAGAAGCCCTTAATCTATTTTATGATTCATGGAATTGTGCGTTGTAAAGCATAAAGTAAAAACAAATAATGGCAATTCAACTAGAAAAAAGTTTGGGCAGTTATGATACGGAAGATTCTAGAACAAAAGAGAACCATTGTTGTTTTAAGGTTTGTGCATTATGCTTAAGTTCAACCATGCAGTCTGCTAGATTGTACATGTGGAAAAATCCGGTGGGGGCTAGAAGATGGTGCGAGGGGCCGAGTGGAGGGATACTATGAAGGAATGCACAAGTGCGAGATCGATATTTAGAGAGAGGGGGCGAGAACGTGCGTTGTTGCGCGCAGTGGCGGGGCCATGAAAAATAAATGAGCTAGGGGGCCAAGCATTGCTAATCCTTTACGAGGAGGGTCAATTCATGAACTTAAGCCATTTTTAGCAACAATTGTCTAATGATCACATTCATATTAGCCTCGATATATAGTGATGTTGGGGGGAGGGCCCTTACTGCCCCCTATCTTTGCCATTGTGCGCGCATCTGAGAGATGAAGCAGAAGGCATGGATGATGAGAGGGGGACGTTGGATATATAATTAATGTGGATGTATTAGCTACATATGTTAATCCTATATAGAGAGGTATATATTGATCGATGTGGACGTGGGAAAGAGGGTGAGACCTCACTGGATATATCGATTGATCGGTTTGTGTGGAAAACTATGAAAGACCTAGCTATATACACACATACATAGAGGAACATCGATCGTTGCGCATGCACACATGAGAGATAAAGAATGCCTGATACGATGGAAAGGGGGATGTGTGTGGGTGTGTGCCTTCATGGGAGACCGACCTGGAGAAAAAGATTGCATGTGTGCGATGGATAATGCCGACTGGTAGTGTGTGCATGCATGCACGAGAGGAAGTTAGTGGTACAATTATAAAGAGAGGACAACTGTGTGGTTGTAAAAGACTAGGTGAGGTCATAGTCAATGTAAAGTTGAATTAAAATATTTGAATAAGAGATCCTAATGTTTGAAACCCATGCATGCATGAATATAACGGAGATCTGCACGGTGTGGTTTGGAAACGAGCATGTTTTAATGTATACACATTGAACAAGGTCAGACTCATTTGTATTTGAGATACCGATGGCAGACATCATTTGGCCACGTCGCATCCGTGCATTGACACACTATTTTAATTGGAGATGATGGGTGGATTTCGCATCACATATCTATATCTATACCCCTATATATATTATATTTTATATATTTTTTTATTGTGTGCAGGTAACTTTAACTTTGAAAGATGATCGTTGGATAAGGCGAATCCGATGGTCCAAAGATGGCAAATTTGAGCACTACTGGCTGTTGGATATCATCTAGATTTCGCCACATGTATAATCTAGAAGACTCCATGGTTGAACTTAAGCATAATGCACAAACATCAAAACACAAGCACTTCTTCTTTCTTCTAGAATCTTCCGTATCAGAATTGCCCAAATGTTTTTCTACATGATTTGCCATTATTTGTTTTTACTTTATGTCTTACAACGCACAACTCCATGAATCTTAAAATAGATTAGCTTTCTTATAAAAACTAGATGATTTTGAATGGAATGAACTATAAGAATTAAACGAACATCTACATCATGCATATATGACTCAAAGCTTACATGCTATAATGTGGTATTTATTCATAATTTGGTTGCCAAATCTCATGCGTGCAATGCACGTGTACCTTACTCTAGTCTAAATGGTGTTTGTGTGTGTATTGTGCGTTTTGAGGCGCAAATTGTCTTTTTTTTGGGTACACGTTAAGCTTATTTTTCCGAAATTTCAAGACGCGCCTTGTTATGCCGAAAATTCAAGCTAGCGTCTCTGTCTATTGTGCTACGAAACTCCCGTCTCTTCAACCCGCGCCTTGTTAGCCCGAAATATTTAAGATATATCTTGGTCTCGTTGTGCTCCAACAACTCCCTCCATCTCAACCCGCGCCTTGCTATTCCGAAATTACAACGCGCACGAAAACTCCCACCTCCTGTGAAATCCCGACACGCGAAATGCATGTGGTACCGCTGAACTGAAAGAACCGCCTCAAATCGGTGGGGGTACTTTTGTAACTTACCCCACATTTCGGACAAGCGCGTCCCTAAGCCATGGTTCCCCACTGCCATCCCATCCGCCCACCCATTCGTACACCGAGGCCGCGAAAACCCGTGACGAAACCCCACACCCTGCTCTGTCCGCCACCCAGCCGGAGCCTCTTCCCCGACGACGTCGTCCATAGCAATACCTCGACGTCCCTCATCCACCATACCAGATGAGGATCCGTCGTCGATCTCGTCGTCCCGCCAGTTCAGCTGTTGGGGAATGTAGTAATTTCAAAAAAAATCCTACGCACACGTAAGATCATGATGATGCATAGCAACGAGAGGGGAGAGTGTCATCCACGTACCCTCGTAGACCATAAGCGGAAGCGTTAGCACAACACGGTTGATGTAGTCGTACGTCTTCACGATCCGACCAATCCAAGTACCGAATGTATGGCACCTCCGAGTTCAGCACACGTTCAGCTCGATGATGTCCCACGAACTCCGATCCAGCAGAGCTTTGCAGAGAGTTTTGTCAGCACGACGGCGTGATGACGGTGTCGATGATGCTACCAATGCAGGGCTTCGCCTAAGCACCGCTACGATATTACCGAGGTGGAATATGGTGGAGGGGGCACCGCACACGGCTGGGAGAGATCAACAGATCAACTTGTGTGTCTAGAGGTGCCCCATGCCCCCGTATATGAAGGAGTGGAGGAGGGGGGAGGGCCGGCCCTCCTATGGTGTGCCCTGGAGGAGTCCTACTCCCACCGGGAGTAGGATTCCCCCCTTCCAAGTAGTAGGATTAGGAGTCAAGGAAAGGGAAAAGAGAAGAGAAGGAAGGAGGGGGCGCAGCCCCTCCCCCTAGTCCAATTCGGACTAGGTCTTGGGGGGCGCGCAACCTCCCCTCTCTCTTTCCCCTAAAGCCCTATAAGGCCCATATACTCCCCGGTGAATTCCAGTAACTCTCCGGTACTCCGATAAATATCCAAATCACTCGGAACCTTTCTGATGTCCGAATATAGTCGTCCAATATATCGATCTTTACGTCTCGACCATTCCGAGACTCCCTCCGATAAATATCCGAATCACTCGGAACCTTTCTCATGTCCGAATATAGTCGCCAAATATATCGATCTTTACATCTCGACCATTTCGAGACTCCCTGTCATGTCCCCGATCTCATCCGGGACTCCGAACTACCTTCGGTACATCAAAACACATAACTCATAATATAAATCGTCACCAAACGTTAAGCGTGCAGACTCTACGGGTTCGAGAACTATGTAGACATGACCGAGACACATCTCCGGTCAATAACCAATAATGGAACCTGGATGCTCATATTGGCTCCCACATATTCTACGAAGATCTTTATCGGTCAAACCGCATAACAACATACGTTGTTCCCTTTGTCATCGATATGTTACTTGCCCGAGATTCGATCGTCGGTATCTCAATACCTAGTTCAATCACGTTATAGGCAAGTCTCTTTACTCGGTATGTAATGCATCATACCGCAACTAACTCATTAGTCACATTGCTTGCAAGGCTTATAGTGATGTGCATTACCGAGAGGGCCCAGAGATACCTCTCCGACAATTGGAGTGACAAATCCTAATCTCGAAATACGCCAACTCAACAAGTACCTTCTGAGAGACCTGTAGAACACCTTTATAATCACCCAGTTATGTTGTGACGTTTGGTAGCACATAAAGTGTTGCTCCTGTAAACGGGAGTTGCATAATCTCAGAGTCATAGGAACATGTATAAGTCATGAAGAAAGCAATAGCAACATACTAAACGATCAAGTGCTAAGCTAACGGAATGGGTCAAGTCAATTACATCATTCTCCTAATGATGTGATCACGTTAATCAAATGAAAACTCCTGTCTATGGTTAGTAAACTTAACCGTCTTTGATTAACGAGCTAGTCAAGTAGAGGCTATTAGTGACACTATGTTTGTCTATGTATTCACACATGTATTATGTTTCCGGTTAATACAATTCTAGCATGAATAATAAACATTTATCATGAAATAAGGAAATAAATAATAACTTTATTATTGCCTCTAGGGCATATTTCCTTCAGTCTCCCACTTGCACTAGAGTCAATAATCTAGTTCACATCACCATGTGATTTAACACTAATATTCACATCTGCGTGTGATTAACACCCATAGTTCACATCGTCATGTGACCAACGCCCAAAGGGTTTACTAGAGTCAATAATCTAGTTCACATCGATATGTGGTTAACACCCAAAGAGTACTAAGGTGTGACCATGTTTTGCTCGTGAGAGAAGTTTAGTCAACGGGTCTGTCACATTCAGAGCCGTATGTATTTTGCAAATATTTTATGTCTACAATGCTCTGCACGGAGCTACTCTAGCTAATTGCTCCCACTTTCAATATGTATCCAGATTGAGACTTAGAGTCATCTGGATTGGTGTAAAAGCTTGCACCGATGTAACTCTTTATGATGAAATCTTTTATCACCTCCATAATCAAGAAACATTTTCTTAGTCCTTTCTAAGGATATTCTTGACCGCTGTCCAGTGATCTACTCCTAGATCAAAATTGTACTCCTTGCCAAATTCAGAGCAAGGTATACAATAGGTCTGGTACATAGCATAGCATACTTTATAGAACCTATGACTATGACATAGGGAATGACTTTCATTCTCTTTCTATTTTCTGCTGTGGTCGGGCTTTGAGTCTTACTCAACTTCACACCTTGCAACACAGGCAAGAACTCCTTCTTTGACTGTTCCATTTTGAACTACTTCAAAATCTTATCAAGGTATGTACTCATTGAAAAATCTTATCAAGCGTCTTGATCTATCTCTATAGATCTTGATGCTCAATGTGTAAGCAGCTTTACCGAGGTCTTTCTTTGAAAAACTCCTTTCAAACACTCCTTTATGCTTTCCAGAAAAGTATTTCTGATCAACAATATGGCATTCACATATACTTATCAGAAAGGTTGCAGTGCTCCCACTCACTTTCCTGTAAATACAGGCTTCACCGCAAGTCTGTATAAAACTATATGCTTTGATCAACTCATCAAAGCATATATTCCAACTCCGAGATGCTTGCACCAGTCCATGGATGGATCACTAGAGCCTGCACACTTTGTTAGCACCTTTAGGATTGACAAAACCTTCTGGTTCTATCATATACAACTCTTCTTTAATAAGCCCATTAAGGAATGCAGTTTTGACATCCATTTGCCAAATTTCATAAAATGTGGCAATTGCTAACATGATTCGGACAGACTTAAGCATCGATACGAGTGAGAAAATCTCATCGTATTCAACACCTTGAACTTGTTGAAAAACTTTTTGCGACAAGTCGAGCTTTGTAGATAGTAACATTACTATCAGCATTTGTCTTCCTCTTGAAGATCCATTTATACAATATGGCTTGCCGATCATCGAGCAACTCCACCAAATTCCACACTTTGTTCTCATACATGGGTCCCATCTCAGATTTCATGGCCTCAAGCCATTTCGCGGAATCTGGGCTCATCATTACTTCCTCATAGTTCGTAGGTTCATCATGGTCTAGTAACATGACTTCCAGAACAGGATTACCGTACCACTCTGGTGCGGACTGTACTTTGGAAGACCTACGAGGTTCTGTAGTAACTTAATCTGAAGTTTCATGATCATCATCATTAGCTTCCTCACTAATTGGTGTAGGAATCACTGGAACTGATTTCTGTGATGAACTACTTTCCAATTCTGGAGAAGGTACAATTACCTTATTAAGCTCTACTTTCCTCCCACTCACTTCTTTTGAGAGAAACTCCTTCTCTAGAAAGGATCCATCTTAGCAATGGATATCTTGCCTTCGGATCTGTGATAGAAGGTGTACCCAAAAGTTTCCTTTGGGTATTCTATGAAGACGCACTTCTCCAATTTTGGTTCGAGCTTATCAGGTTGAAACTTTTTCACATAAGCATCACAGCCCCAAACTTTAAGAAACGACAACTTTGGTTTCTTGCCAAAACACAGTTCATAAGGCGTCATTTCAACGGATTTTGATGGTGCCCTATTTAAAGTGAATGCAGCTGTCTCTAATGCATAACCCCAAAACGATAGTGGTAAATCAGTAAGATACATCATAGATCGCACCATATCCAAGAAAGTGCGGTTACGATGTTCGGACACACCATTACGTTGTAGTGTTCCATGTGGCATGAGCTGTGAAACTACTCCACATTGTTTTTAAATGAAGGCCAAACTCGTAACTCAAATATTCTCCTCTACGATCAGATTGTAGAAACTCTATTTTCTTGTTACGATGATTCTCCACTTTACTCTGAAATTATTTGAACTTTTCAAATGTTTCAGACTTATGCTTCATTAAGTAGACATAATCATATCTGCTCAAATCATCTGTGAAGGTCAAAAAAATAACAATACCCGCCACGAGCATCAACACTCATTGGACCGCATACATCGGTATGTATTATTTCCAACAAGTCAGTAGCTCATTCCATTGTTCCGGAGAACGGAGTTTTAGTCATCTTGCCCAAAAGGCACGGTTCGCAGGCATCAAATGATTCATAATCAAGTGATTACAAAAGTCCATCTTTATGGAGTTTCTTCATGCGCTTTACACCGATATGACCCAAACGGCAGTACCACAAATAAGTTGCACTATCATTATCAACTTTGCATCTTTTGGCATCAATATTATGAATATGTGTATCACCATGATCAAGATTCAATAAACCATCAACATTGGGTGTATGACCATAGAAGGTTTTATTCATGTAAACAGAATAACAATTTATTCTCTGTCTTAAATGAATAATCATATCGCAATAAACATGATCTAATCATATTTATGCTCAACGCAAACACCAAATAACATTTATTTAGGTTCAACACTAATCTCGAAAATATAGGGAGTGTGCGATGATGATCATATAGATCTTGGAACCACTTCCAACACACATCGTCACTTCACCCTCAACTAGTCTCTGTTTATTCTGTAACTCCTGTTTCGAGTTACTAATCTTAGCAATCGAACAAGTATCAAATACCCAAGGGTTACTATAAACACTAGTAAGGTACACATCAATAACCTGTATATCAAATATACCCTTGTTCACTTTGCCATCCTTCTTATCTACTAAATATTCAGGGCATTTCCACTTCCAGTGACCATTTCCTTTGCAGTAGAAGCACTCAATTTCAGGCTTTGGTCCAGCTTTGGGCTTCTTCGCGGGAGTGACAACTTGCTTGCCATTCTACTTCAAGTTCCCTTTCTTTCCCTTTGCCATTTTCTTGAAACTAGTGGTATTGTCAATCATACTTGATGCTCTTTCTTGATTTCTACCTTCGTCGATTTCAGCATCACAAAGAGCTCGGGAATCGTTTTCGTCATCCCTTGCATACAATGGTTCATCACGAAGTTCCAGTAACTTGGTGATGGTGACTAGAGAACTCTGTCAATCACCATCTTATCTGGAAGATTAACTCTCACTTGATTCAAGCGATTGTAGTACCCAGACAATCTGAGCACATGCTCACTACTTGAGCTATTATCCTCCATCTTTTAGCTAAGAAATTGTTAGAGACTTCATATCTCTCAACTCGGGTATTTGCTTGAAATATTAACTTCAACTCCTGGAACATCTCATATGGTCCATGACGTTCAAAACATCTTTGAAGTCCCGATTCTAAGCCGTTAAGCATGGTGCACTAAACTATCAAGTAGTCATCATATTGAGTTAGCCAAACGTTCATAACATCTGCATCTGCTCTTGCAATAGGTCTGTCACCTAGCGGTGCAGCAAGGTCATAATTCTTCTGTGCAGCAATGAGGATAAACCTCATATCACAGACCCAGTCTGTATCATTGCTACTATCATCTTTCAACTTAGTTTTCTCTAGGAACACATATAAGACATAGGGAAGCAACAACGCGAGCTATTGATCTACAACATTATTTGCAAAATACTTATCAGGACTAAGTTCGTGATAAATTAAAGTTCAATTAATCATATTACTTAAGAACTCCCACTTAGATAGACATCCCTCTAATCATCTAAGTGATCACATGATCCAAATCAACTAAACCATGTCCGATCATCACATGAGATGGAGTAGTTTTCAATGGTGAACATCTCTATGTTGATCATATCTATTATATGATTCATGCTCGACCTTTTGGTCTCCAGTGTTCCGAGGCCATATCTGCATATGCTAGGCTCGTCAGGTTTAACCCGAGTATTCTGCGTGTGCAAAACTGGCTTGCACCCGTTGTAGATGAACGTAGATCTTATCACACCCGATCATCATGTGGTGTCTCGGCACGACGAACTTTGGCAACGGTGCATACTCAAGGAGAACACTTTTACCTTGAAATTTAGTGAGAGATCATCTTATAATGCTACCGTCAAACAAAGCAAAATAAGATGCATAAAGGATAAACATCACATGCAATCAATATAAGTGATATGATATGGCCATCATCATCTTGTGCTTGTGATCTCCATCTCCGAAGCACCGTCATGATCACCATCATCACCGGCGCGACACCTTGATCTCCATCGTAGCATCGTTGTCGTCTCGCCAACTATTGCTTCTACGACTATCGCTACCGTTTAGTGATAAACTAAAGCAATTACAGGGCGATTGCATTTCATACAATAAAGTGACAACCATATGGCTCCTGCCAGTTGCCGATAACTCTGTTACAAAACATGATCATATCATACAATAAAATTTAGCATCATGTCTTGACCATATCACATCACAACATGCCCTGCAAAAACAAGTTAGACGTCCTCTACTTTGTTGTTGCAATTTTTACGTGGCCGCTACGGGCTGAGCAAGAACCGTTCTTACCTACGCATCAAAACCACAACGATAGTTCGTCAAGTTAGTGATGTTTTAACCTTCTCAGGGACCGGGCATAGTCACACTTGGTTCAACTAAAGTTGGAGAAACTGATACCCGCCAGCCACCTATGTGCAAAGCACGTCGGTAGAACCAATATCGTGTAAGCGTACGCGTAGTGTCGGTCCGGGCCGCTTCATCCAACAATACCGCCGAACCAAAGTATGACATGCTGGTAAGAAGTATGACTTGTATCACCCACAACTCACTTGTGTTCTACTTGTGCATATAACATCTACGCATAAACCTGGCTCGGATGCCACTGTTGGGGAACATAGTAATTTCAAAAAACTTCCTACGCACACGCAACATCATGGTGATGCATAGCAACGAGAGGGGAGAGTGTCGCCCACGTACCCTCGTAGACCGTAAGTGGAAGCGTTAGCACAACACGGTTGATGTAGTCGTACGTCTTCACGATCCGACCAATCCAAGTACCGAACGTACGGCACCTCCGAGTTCAGCACACGTTCAGCTCGATGATGTCCCACGAACTCCGATCTAGCAGAGCTTTGCGGAGAGTTTCGTCAGCACGACGGCGTGATGACGGTGTCGATGATGCTATCGACGCAGGGCTTCGCCTAAGCACCGCTACGATATTATCGAGGTGGAATATGGTGGAGGGGGGCACCGCACATGGCTGGGAGAGATCAAAAGATCAACTTGTGTGTCTAGAGGTGCCCCCCGCCCCCGTATATAAAGGAGTGGAGGAGGGGGGAGGGCCGGCCCTCCTATGGCGCGCCCTGGAGGAGTCCTACTCCCACCGGGAGTAGGATTCCCCCCCTTCCATGTAGTAGGAGTAGGAGTCAAGGAAAGGGAAAAGAGAAGAGAAGGAAGGAGGGGACGCAGCTGAAGGAAATATGCCCTAGAGGCAATAATAAAGTTATTATTTATTTCCTTATAATCATGATAAATGTTTATTATTCATGCTAGAATTGTATTTTCCGGAAACATAATACATGTGTGAATACATAGACAAACAAAGTGTCACTAGTATGCCTCTACTTGACTAGCTCGTTAATCAAAGATGGTTATGTTTCCTAACCATGAACAATGAGTTGTTATTTGATTAACGAGGTCACATCATTAGTAGAATGATCTGATTGACATGACCCATTCCATTAGCTTAGCACCCGATCGTTTAGTATGTTGCTATTGCTTTCTTCATGACTTATACATGTTCCTATGACTATGAGATTATGCAACTCCCGTTTACCGGAGGAACACTTTGGGTACTACCAAACGTCACAACGTAACTGGGTGATTATAAAGGAGTACTACAGGTGTCTCCAATGGTCGATGTTGGGTTGGCGTATTTCGAGATTAGGATTTGTCACTCCGATTGTCGGAGAGGTATCTCTGGGCCCTCTCGGTAATACACATCACATAAGCCTTGCAAGCATTACAACTAATATGTTAGTTGTGAGATGATGTATTACGGAACGAGTAAAGAGACTTGCCGGTAACGAGATTGAACTAGGTATTGGATACCGACGATCGAATCTCGGGCAAGTAACATACCGATGACAAAGGGAACAACGTATGTTGTTATGCGGTCTGACCGATAAAGATCTTCGTAGAATATGTAGGAGCCAATATGGGCATCCAGGTCCCGCTATTGGTTATTGACCGGAGACGTGTCTCGGTCATGTCTACATTGTTCTCGAACCCGTAGGGTCCGCACGCTTAAGGTTACGATGACAGTTATATTATGAGTTTATGCATTTTGATGTACCGAAGGTTGTTCGGAGTCCCGGATGTGATCACGGACATGACGAGGAGTCTCGAAATGGTCGAGACGTAAAGATTGATATATTGGAAGCCTATATTTGGATATCGGAAGTGTTCCGGGTGAAATCGGGATTTTACCGGAATACCGGGAGGGTTACCGGAACCCCCCGGGAGCTATTTGGGCCATAGTGGGCCTTAGTGGAAAAGAGAAGGGGCTGCCCTAGATGGGCTGCGCCCCCCCCCCTTCCCCTAGTCCTATTAGGACTAGGAGAGGTGGCCGGCCCCCTCCTCCTCTTTTCCCCTCCGAGGAATCCTAGTTGGACTAGGATTGGAGGGGGAATCCTACTCCCAGAGGGAGTAGGACTCTCCTGCGCCTCCCCCCCTTGGCCGGCCAGCCTCCCCTCCTCTCCTCCTTTATATACGGAGGCAGGGGCACCTCTAAACACACAAGTTGACACAAGTTGATCCACGTGATCGATTCCTTAGCCGTGTGCGGTGCCCCCTGCCACCATATTCCTCGATAATACTGTAGCGGAGTTTAGGCGAAGCCCTGCTGCTGTAGTTCATCAAGATCGTCACCACGCCGTCGTGCTGACGAAACTCTTCCCCGACACTTTGCTGGATCGGAGTCCGGGGATCGTCATCGAGCTGAACGTGTGCTCGAACTCGGAGGTGCCGTAGTTTCGGTGCTTGATCGGTTGGATCGAGAAGACGTACGACTACTTCCTCTACGTCGTGTCATCGCTTCCGCAGTCGGTCTGCGTTGGGTACGTAGACAATACTCTCCCTCGTTGCTATGCATCACATGATCTTGCGTGTGCGTAGGAAATTTTTGAAATTACTACGAAACCCAACAGTGGCATCCGAGCCTAGGTTATTGATGTTGATGTTATATGCACGAGTAGAACACAAGTGAGTTGTGGACGATACAAGTCATACTGCCTACCAGCATGTCATATTTTGGTTCGGCGGTATTGTTGGACGAGACGACCCAGACCAACCTTACGCGTACGCTTACGCGAGACCGGTTCCCTCGACGTGCTTTGCACAGAGATGGCTTGCGGGCGACTGTCTCTCCAACTTTAGTTGAACCAAGTATGGCTACGCCCGGTCCTTGCGAAGGTTAAAACGGAGTCTATTTGACAAACTATCGTTGTGGTTTTGATGCGTAGGTGAGATTGGTTCTTACTTAAGCCCGTAGCAGCCACGTAAAACAAGCAACAACAAAGTAGAGGACGTCTAACTTGTTTTTGCAGGGCATGTTGTGATGTGATATGGTCAAAGCATGATGCTGAATTTTATTGTATGAGATGATCATGTTTTGTAACCGAGTTATCGGCAACTGGCAGGAGCCATATGGTTGTCGCTTTATTGTATGCAATGCAATCGCGATGTAATGCTTTACTTTATTACTAAACGGTAGTGATAGTCGTGGAAGCATAAGATTGGCGAGACGACAACGATGCTACGATGGAGATCAAGGTGTCGCGCCGGTGACGATGGTGATCATGACGGTGCTTCGGAGATGGAGATCACAAGCACAAGATGATGATGACCATATCATATCACTTATATTGATTGCATGTGATGTTTATCTTTTTATGCATCTTATCTTGCTTTGATTGACGGTAGCATTATAAGATGATCTCTCACTAAATTATCAAGAAGTGTTCTCCCTGAGTATGCACCGTTGCCAAAGTTCGTCGTGCCCAGACACCACGTGATGATCGGGTGTGATAAGCTCTACGTCCATCTACAACGGGTGCAAGCCAGTTTTGCACACGCAGAATACTCAGGTTAAACTTGACGAGCCTAGCATATGCAGATATGGCCTCGGAACACGGAGACCGAAAGGTCGAGCGTGAATCATATAGTAGATATGATCAACATAACGATGTTCACCATTGAAAACTACTCCATCTCACGTGATGATCGGTCATGGTTTAGTTGATTTGGATCACGTAATCACTTAGAGGATTAGAGGGATGTCTATCTAAGTGGGAGTTCTTAAATAATATGATTAATTGAACTTAAATTTATCATGAACTTAGTACCTGATAGTATCTTGCTTGTTTATGTTGATTGTAGATAGATGGCTCGTGCTGTTGTTCCGTTGAATTTTAATGCGTTCCTTGAGAAAGCAAAGTTGAAAGATGATGGTAGCAATTACACGGACTGGGTCCGTAACTTGAGGATTATCCTCATTGCTGCACAGAAAAATTACGTCCTGGAAGCACCGCTGGGTGCCAGGCCTGCTGCTGGAGCAACACCAGATGTTATGAACGTCTGGCAGAGCAAAGCTGATGACTACTCGATAGTTCAGTGTGCCATGCTTTACGGCTTAGAATCGGGACTTCAACGACGTTTTGAACGTCATGGAGCATATGAGATGTTCCAGGAGTTGAAGTTAATATTTCAAGCAAATGCCCGAATTGAGAGATATGAAGTCTCCAATAAGTTCTATAGCTGCAAGATGGAGGAGAACAGTTCTGTCAGTGAGCATATACTCAAAATGTCTGGGTATAATAATCACTTGATTCAATTGGGAGTTAATCTTCCGGATGATTGCGTCATTGACAGAATTCTCCAATCACTGCCACCAAGCTACAAGAGCTTCGTGATGAACTATAATATGCAAGGGATGAACAAGACTATTCCCGAGCTCTTCGCAATGCTGAAAGCTGCGGAGGTAGAAATCAAGAAGGAGCATCAAGTGTTGATGGTTAACAAGACCACTAGTTTCAAGAAAAAGGGCAAAGGGAAGAAAAAGGGGAACTTCAAGAAGAACGGCAAGCAAGTTGCTGCTCAAGAGAAGAAACCCAAGTCTGGACCTAAGCCTGAAACTGAGTGCTTCTACTGCAAGCAGACTGGTCACTGGAAGCGGAACTGCCCCAAGTATTTGGCGGATAAGAAGGATGGCAAGGTGAACAAAGGTATATGTGATATACATGTTATTGATGTGTACCTTACTAGAGCTCGCAGTAGCACCTGGGTATTTGATACTGGTTCTGTTGCTAATATTTGCAACTCGAAACAGGGACTACGGAATAAGCGGGCACTGGCAAAGGACGAGGTGACGATGCGCGTGGGAAACGGTTCCAAAGTCGATGTGATCGCAGTCGGCACGCTACCTCTACATCTACCTTCGGGATTAATATTAGACCTAAATAATTGTTATTTGGTGCCAGCGTTGAGCATGAACATTATATCTGGATCTTGTTTAATGCGAGACGGTTATTCATTTAAATCAGAGAATAATGGTTGTTCTATTTATATGAGTAATATCTTTTATGGTCATGCACCCTTGAAGAGTGGTCTATTCTTATTGAATCTCGATAGTAGTAATACACATATTCATAATGTTGAAGCCAAAAGATGCAGAGTTGATAATGAAAGTGCAACTTATTTGTGGCACTGTCGTTTAGGTCATATCGGTATAAAGCGCATGAAGAAACTCCATGCTGATGGACTTTTGGAACCACTTGATTATGAATCACTTGGTACTTGCGAACCGTGCCTCATGGGCAAGATGACTAAAACACCGTTCTCCGGTACTATGGAGAGAGCAACAGATTTGTTGGAAATCATACATACCGATGTATGTGGCCCGATGAATATTGAGGCTCGTGGCGGATATCGTTATTTTCTCACCTTCACAGATGATTTAAGCAGATATGGGTATATCTACTTAATGAAACATAAGTCTGAAACATTTGAAAAGTTCAAAGAATTTCAGAGTGAAGTTGAAAATCATCGTAACAAGAAAATAAAGTTTCTACGATCTGATCGTGGAGGAGAATATTTGAGTTACGAGTTTGGTGTACATTTGAAAAACTGTGGAATAGTTTCGCAACTCACGCCACCCGGAACACCACAGCGTAATGGTGTGTCCGAACGTCGTAATCGTACTTTACTAGATATGGTGCGATCTATGATGTCTCTTACTGATTTACCGCTATCTTTTTGGGGATATGCTTTAGAGACGGCCGCATTCACGTTAAATAGGGCACCATCAAAATCCGTTGAGACGACGCCTTATGAACTGTGGTTTGGCAAGAAACCAAAGTTGTCGTTTCTTAAAGTTTGGGGCTGCGATGCTTATGTGAAAAAGCTTCAACCTGATAAGCTCGAACCCAAATCGGAGAAATGTGTCTTCATAGGATACCCAAAGGAAACTGTTGGGTACACCTTCTATCACAGATCCGAAGGCAAGACATTCGTTGCTAAGAATGGATCATTTCTAGAGAAGGAGTTTCTCTCGAAAGAAGTGAGTGGGAGGAAAGTAGAACTTGACGAGGTAACTGTACCTGCTCCCTTACTGGAAAGTAGTTCATCACAGAAAACTGTTTCAGTGACACCTACACCAGTTAGTGAGGAAGCCAATGATAATGATCATGAAACTTCAGATCAAGATACTGCTGAACCTCGTAGATCAACCAGAGTAAGATCCGCACCAGAGTGGTACGGTAATCCTGTTCTGGAGGTCATGCTACTAGATCATGATGAACCTACGAACTATGAAGAAGCGATGGTGAGCCCAGATTCCGCAAAGTGGCTTGAAGCCATGAAATCTGAGATGGGATCCATGTATGAGAACAAAGTATGGACTTTGGTTGACTTGCCCGATGATCGGCAAGCAATTGAGAATAAATGGATCTTTAAGAAGAAGACTGACGCTGATGGTAATGTTACTGTCTACAAAGCTCGACTTGTCGCAAAAGGTTTTCGGCAAGTTCAAGGGATTGACTACGATGAGACCTTCTCACCCGTAGCGATGCTTAAGTCCGTCCGAATCATGTTAGCAATTGCCGCATTTTATGATTATGAAATTTGGCAAATGGATGTCAAAACTGCATTCCTGAATGGATTTCTGGAAGAAGAGTTGTATATGATGCAACCAGAAGGTTTTGTCGATCCAAAGGGAGCTAACAAAGTGTGCAAGCTCCAGCGATCCATTTATGGACTGGTGCAAGCCTCTCGGAGTTGGAATAAACGTTTTGATAGTGTGATCAAAGCATTTGGTTTTATACAGACTTTCGGAGAAGCCTGTATTTACAAGAAAGTGAGTGGGAGCTCTGTAGCATTTCTGATATTATATGTGGATGACATATTACTGATTGGAAATGATATAGAATTTCTGGATAGCATAAAGGGATACTTGAATAAAAGTTTTTCAATGAAAGACCTCGGTGAAGCTGCTTACATATTAGGCATTAAGATCTATAGAGATAGATCAAAACGCTTAATTGGACTTTCACAAAGCACATACCTTGACAAAATTTTGAAGAAGTTCAAAATGGATCAAGCAAAGAAAGGGTTCTTGCCTGTGTTACAAGGTGTGAAATTGAGTAAGACTCAATGCCCGACCACTGCAGAAGATAGAGAGAATATGAAAGATGTTCCCTATGCATCAGCCATAGGCTCTATCATGTATGCAATGCTGTGTACCAGACCTGATGTGTGCCTTGCTATAAGTTTAGCAGGGAGGTACCAAAGTAATCCAGGAGTGGATCACTGGACAGCGGTCAAGAACATCCTGAAATACCTGAAAAGGACTAAGGATATGTTTCTCGTATATGGAGGTGACAAAGAGCTCATCGTAAAAGGTTACGTTGATGCAAGCTTTGACACTGATCCGGACGATTCTAAATCGCAAACCGGATACGTGTTTACATTAAACGGTGGAGCTGTCAGTTGGTGCAGTTCTAAACAAAGCGTCGTAGCGGGATCTACATGTGAAGCGGAATACATAGCTGCTTCGGAAGCAGCAAATGAAGGAGTCTGGATGAAGGAGTTCATATCCGATCTAGGTGTCATACCTAGTGCATCGGGTCCAATGAAAATCTTTTGTGACAATACTGGTGCAATTGCCTTGGCAAAGGAATCCAGATTTCACAAAAGGACCAAACACATCAAGAGACGCTTCAACTCCATCCGGGATCTAGTCCAGGTGGGAGACATAGAGATTTGCAAGATACATACGGATCTGAATGTTGCAGACCCGTTGACTAAGCCTCTTCCACGAGCAAAACATGATCAGCACCAAAGCTCCATGGGTGTTAGAATCATTACAGTGTAATCTAGATTATTGACTCTAGTGCAAGTGGGAGACTGAAGGAAATATGCCCTAGAGGCAATAATAAAGTTATTATTTATTTCCTTATAATCATGATAAATGTTTATTATTCATGCTAGAATTGTATTTACCGGAAACATAATACATGTGTGAATACATAGACAAACAAAGTGTCACTAGTATGCCTCTACTTGACTAGCTCGTTAATCAAAGATGGTTATGTTTCCTAACCATGAACAATGAGTTGTTATTTGATTAACGAGGTCACATCATTAGTAGAATGATCTGATTGACATGACCCATTCCATTAGCTTAGCACCCGATCGTTTAGTATGTTGCTATTGCTTTCTTCATGACTTATACATGTTCCTATGACTATGAGATTATGCAACTCCCGTTTACCGGAGGAACACTTTGGGTACTACCAAACGTCACAACGTAACTGGGTGATTATAAAGGAGTACTACAGGTGTCTCCAATGGTCGATGTTGGGTTGGCGTATTTCGAGATTAGGATTTGTCACTCCGATTGTCGGAGAGGTATCTCTGGGCCCTCTCGGTAATACACATCACATAAGCCTTGCAAGCATTACAACTAATATGTTAGTTGTGAGATGATGTATTACGGAACGAGTAAAGAGACTTGCCGGTAACGAGATTGAACTAGGTATTGGATACCGACGATCGAATCTCGGGCAAGTAACATACCGATGACAAAGGGAACAACGTATGTTGTTATGCGGTCTGACCGATAAAGATCTTCGTAGAATATGTAGGAGCCAATATGGGCATCCAGGTCCCGCTATTGGTTATTGACCGGAGACGTGTCTCGGTCATGTCTACATTGTTCTCGAACCCGTAGGGTCCGCACGCTTAAGGTTACGATGACAGTTATATTATGAGTTTATGCATTTTGATGTACCGAAGGTTGTTCGGAGTCCCGGATGTGATCACGGACATGACGAGGAGTCTCGAAATGGTCGAGACGTAAAGATTGATATATTGGAAGCCTATATTTGGATATCGGAAGTGTTCCGGGTGAAATCGGGATTTTACCGGAATACCGGGAGGGTTACCGGAACCCCCCGGGAGCTATTTGGGCCATAGTGGGCCTTAGTGGAAAAGAGAAGGGGCTGCCCTAGATGGGCTGCGCGCCCCCCCCTTCCCCTAGTCCTATTAGGACTAGGAGAGGTGGCCGGCCCCCTCCTCCTCTTTTCCCCTCCGAGGAATCCTAGTTGGACTAGGATTGGAGGGGGAATCCTACTCCCAGAGGGAGTAGGACTCTCCTGCGCCTCCCCCCTTGGCCGGCCAGCCTCCCCTCCTCTCCTCCTTTATATACGGAGGCAGGGGCACCTCTAAACACACAAGTTGACACAAGTTGATCCACGTGATCGATTCCTTAGCCGTGTGCGGTGCCCCCTGCCACCATATTCCTCGATAATACTGTAGCGGAGTTTAGGCGAAGCCCTGCTGCTGTAGTTCATCAAGATCGTCACCACGCCGTCGTGCTGACGAAACTCTTCCCCGACACTTTGCTGGATCGGAGTCCGGGGATCGTCATCGAGCTGAACGTGTGCTCGAACTCGGAGGTGCCGTAGTTTCGGTGCTTGATCGGTTGGATCGAGAAGACGTACGACTACTTCCTCTACGTCGTGTCATCGCTTCCGCAGTCGGTCTGCGTTGGGTACGTAGACAATACTCTTCCCTCGTTGCTATGCATCACATGATCTTGCGTGTGCGTAGGAAATTTTTTGAAATTACTACGAAACCCAACAGCAGCCCCTCCCCCTAGTCCAATTAGGACTAGGCCTTGGGGGGCACGCAGCCTCCCCTCTCTCTTTCCCCTAAAGCCCAATAAGGCCCATATACTCCCCGGCGAATTCCCTTAACTCTCCGGTACTCCGTTAAATATCCGAAACCTTTCCGATGTCCGAATATAGTCGTCCAATATATCGATCTTTACGCCTTGACCATTTCGAGACTCCCCGTCATGTCCCCGATCTCATCTGGGACTCCGAACTACCTTCGGTACATCAAAACACATAACTCATAATATAAATCGTCACCGAACGTTAAGCATGCGGACTCTACGGGTTCGAGAACTATGTAGACATGACCGAGACACATCTCCGGTCAATAACCAATAGCGGAACCTGGATGCTCATATTGGCTCCCACATATTCTACGAAGATCTTTATCGGTCAAACCACATCACAACATACGTTGTTCCCTTTGTCATCGGTATGTGTTACTTGCCCGAGATTCGATCATCGGTATCTCAATACCTAGTTCAATCTCATTACCGGCAAGTCTCTTTACTCGTTACGTAATGCATCATCCCACAACTAACTCATTAGTCACATTGCTTGCAAGGCTTATAGTGATGTGCATTACCGAGAGGGCCCAGAGATACCTCTCCGACAATTGGAGTGACAAATCTTAATCTCAAAATACGCAAACTCAACAAGTACCTTCTCAGACACCTGTAGAGCACCTTTATAATCACCCAGTTATGTTGTGACGTTTGGTAGCACACATAAAGTGTTCCTCCGGTAAACGGAAGTTACATAATCTCGTAGTCATAGGAACATGTATAAGTCATGAAGAAAGCAATAGCAACATACTAAACGATCAAGTGCTAAGCTAACGGAATGGGTCAAGTCAATCACATCTTTCTCCTAATGATGTGATCCCATTAATCAAATGACAACTCATGTCTATGGTTAGGAAACTTAACCATCTTTGATTAACAAGCTAGTCAAGTAGAGGCTACTAGTGACACTATGTTTGTCTATGTATTCACACATGTATTATGTTTCTGGTTAATACAATTCTAGCATGAATAATAAACATTTATCATGAAATAAGGAAATAAATAATAACTTTATTATTGTCTCTAGGGCATATGTCCTTCATCAGCCACCCCGTCCTCCACCTCCAAGGAGCTGCCCCGACGTTCCCCTCGTCTTTCGCACCACCTCCATTCCCACACCGCCGTCTTCACCTGCACCACCGGAAGATCATCATCGTCACTGTTTCCTCGGATGAAGCTGCGGCCTAATCGGCGCCACCAAAGGGTTGTACACTAATCGTCACATTTTCTTCTTGATTCGATCTCACGGTGCTGTGGGCGCTCGGTCGCGAGCCGACACGGAGCGGCTCCATCCACTGCAGCATCGCCAGCCACTTCCTCCACGGCGTCGCTCCCTCGGTGGCGACGTCCACATCAGTAGGAGTTGTTGCTGATTTAGCTCTCTCTCGCGCTGCTGCTCTGCTCTTGCTCTCAGTCCCCTACCTGGTCTGCTCTTGCTATTGCTCTTGCTCGTGCTGCTGCTCTCGCTCTTTCTCTTGCTTGCGATGTTGCTCTGATTTAGCTACATTTCAGTCGACTGAATCGACTTTTGGGTCAGTCGATTTTCAGGGGGTGGGGGGCTCGCCGGGGTGAAGGAAGAACCAGCCGCAACGGGGAGGGGGGCTCGCCGGAGAGGCACCCCACTATCTATCTTAGGGTTCAGGGTGGGGGCGGTGGTCGCCGGTGGTGGCGGTGGCGTGGGGATCGCTGGAGAAAAATCTCGGCACGGGGGGCCTAGAGGGATGGCCGGGGCGGCGGCGGACCGGCGGTGTGGACTGTTTTCGGGGCAGGCGGGGCGGCGCACCACCGGCCGTGGGCGGCAGGGGGCTGCTGTTTGGCCGGTGGTGGCTGGCGGCTCAGGGGGGTGGAGGTTGAAGATGAACCTCGGGCCCTTGATTTCGTATCCAACGGCTGCAAAATTGACTGACCAGAGATGAAAAAGTCAGTCGACCGACGTGTAGCCTCACCTTGCTAGTGCGCTCAGTTTTGACAAGAAAATTCAGTTTCGACAGCAAAATTCAGTTTCAACAGTTAAGTTCAGTTTCAACAGTTAAGTTCAGTTTCGACAGTTAAATTCAGTTTCGACAGTTAAGTTCAGAGATGAGCGGCTGATGTATTTTACATCTAGCACTTTGTGGTTATGTATTTTACGTCATGTATTGGAGATGCTATTAGAATTCCACTTAGGTTAACGTTGTCTCTCTTGTCCTGCTTCAGCCTCGGCGTCGTACAACTCACCGGAGCTGCTCCAACAACGAAACCCTCCGTCACAGCGGAGCAATACCTCGGGCTCCATCTCCAGACGCCTAAGATCTTCTTCCCCTCCTCCGACAGCCAAGTTAGCTGGAGCATCTCACCGGCCAACCCAATCACGCTGAGATCGACATGGCTTCGACAAAGAGGTTGTACGCTTGTTGCATCTCTTTTTTACTCTACATGTTATATATATTGTCCACTGAGCACTCGTAGTAACGGGAAATACGATTATTTTATCCTACTATATGACAAGCAGTGAGGTACCAGGCAACTTAGCTATCGGTGATGGACTCTCTTGAACGCCATCATTATTTATCTCTGCGCGTTTGAGCTGTGCATTTGTCGATGGGCCTGGGAGTTGAGCTAGTATGGCAGTGGCATGGGCCCAAAGTAATAGAAGTAGCACAAAAACATTTTTTTAGTGTAGGGATTTTCCTTCCTCAAGCCTGCCTACTAGAATCGCCAGTGCTTGAAAGGAAAAGTGAATGAAAAACATAGGAATTGGAAAGTTTCCTATGGTACTACTTTTCATGAATTTGGTGCAAAGGAATGGAGCAAAGGAAAAATGTAGGATTTGTTCCTTTAGTGTCTCCTTGAAAGAAAAACCGTAGGAATTCTAATTTCCACTTGCCCTCCTTTTCATATTCCTATTCATCAAGCACAAGACTAAGAGATAGTAGCATAATAGCATTATAACCGTACATTTTCTTGTGATTTGACTTAATCTCACCATGCTTTTTTGCATCCTGTGATCTTCCAATTGTTGTGAATCAAACACGCAGATTGGCAGAAATCCTGTGTTTTTAAATTCTTTGTTTTGCATGTGCATTCCTATCCTATTCCTGTCTACTTCCTATCCCTCCATTGTTAGAATCCTCAACTTCAAACAAGCCCTTACTCAATTACTTCTGTTACATATATGTGTCAAAGAAAACCTTGTGTGGTATGTCCTGCTCCTACGACGTTGTGTTCCACCCTAGATCAGCTGCTCCAACGACGGAAGGGTTCACCATAGTAGGGATCCACTCTCCAGACTGTCTTTCGCCGCCTCAGATCTTCTTCCCCGCCGCCCGTAGCCACGACAACTGAATTACCATCATCAACTGAGCGGATGACCATGAGGACTACACGGGTCCTCAAGAGAGGTCGCACTCTTCCGTGTCTGCTTACGTTATGCGGTCGCTTAATATGATGACATGCTACATTATCTTCGTGTTCACCTATTAGACTCCGAGTCAGGTCCAAACTAATGCGGAAACTTGAGTTTTTAAATGGTTGTGGGGTACATATTGGGGCAGCAATCAGTACTATCTTTCTACTATCTCGTTAATCTCTGGTGTCTACTATGAGTCTCATGTTGGGTGCAAACAAAAATTAAAGAAGCCATTATCTGTATTTTTTAACTAAAGCTATTATCTGCCTGCTATCATTGGTTTTGGGTCTATCCACTGTTTGCTACCATCACTCTGGATTTGTGCATGCACTCCTTACATAATATCACTATGTTCTATTCCTATGCATGCTAGTTATTGTACACAATGGAACTGATCATGTAGAGCAAAAGAGACGAGCCTTGCTTGGCAATAAAATTTCATGTAGACGTCGTTCCATGGTGGGCGCAAAGGCAGCCCCCCCTCCATCCATTTCGGGTCATAAACAAGAGGAAGATAACTGTTCTGAGGGGGATTCAGAAGGAGAAGACCACTCCTATTTACCCCATGAGGTCTTCGCTCTAACTTGGCATGCTCATGTAGGTAATATCATGCATATGGTGCCTTGCATTGCTTACTGTATACATTAAAGATGTCATGTGCTTAGTTTAGACATGCTTTGTGTCAATGCCATCTGTTTAATTTCTTTATCGTATATGTGAATCATGCAATGCCATCTTGTTTAGCCAGGCATCATATATGTGAATTTTGCAATGCCACCCTAGTTAGCCAGTCATCTTATATGTGAATTATATCATGCCATCATTTTTATTATGTGTTAAATTTTTCAACAATTTTAGTACATTCAATTACTCTTCCTGTGCATCAGCCATTCGGCACGGTCATGGAAAAATCTGGAGTGGAAACAAGGTCTTCAGAGCAGACAATGCTATCTGACGAAGCGCATGTCTTGCTGGTTACCGATAGCTCCTCAGAGGAGGATTCAGAGATAGATGACCAGACATATTTCCCCCCCCCCTAGGTGCATGATCTAACTTGGCAAGGTTATGTTGCTCATATCGTGCGTATGGTATCTTGCATTGCTATGTCATTTGCTTAGTTTAGACATGCTTTGTGTGAATGCCACCTGTTTAGTGTCTAATTACCATAAATGTGAATTATGCAATGCCATCTTGTTGCAAGTCATTATATATGTGAATTATGCAATGTTATCTTATTGCAAGGCATTATGTATGTGAATTATGCAATGCCATGCTGTTTAGGCAAGCGTCATATATGTGAATTATATCATGCCTTCTTTTTGTATTTCTCATTGCTTTTGTCGACAATGTTTGTATATTCAACTGCTCTTCCTGTGCATCAGCCATTTGAATTGGTGATGGAGAAATCTGGACTGAAAACAAGGTCTTCAGAGCAGACAATGCTACCTGCTGAAGCAGATATCTTGCTGGTTACAGATAGCTCTTCAGAGGAGGATTCAAAGGCAGATGACCAGTCCTATTATCCCCCTGAGGTGTATGCTCAAACTTGGCAGGGTTATATTACTCATATCATGCATATGTTGTATTGCAATGCTTAGTTTTTACATCATATACACAATATTGAATGCCATCTCCTTAGTTGACACATCATATATGCGATTACCCTCTGCTCACTTCCTTAGTATATAAATCATATATTTGAATTATGTCATGCCATGATGTTTACATAGACAGCATGTATCTGAATTATGGCATGCCAACCCATTTTCTAAAGAAATAATATAGTTATATCATCTCATCCTGTTTACATAGTCATCATATTTTAAATTATGTCATTCTATCCGTGAATTATATCATGCCATCATGTTTCCATCGACGACATATTTGTGATTTATGGCATGCCAACCACTTTAATAGACACATCGTATAGTTATATCATGTCATCCTGTTTATTAGTCATCATATTTTGAAGTATGCCATTCTATCCTGTTTAGTTAGCCATCATACATGTGAAATTGTGTCATGCTATCCTGTTTAATTAGCCATCATATATGTGAAATTATGTCCTGCTATTCTGTTTGGTTAGACAACATAAATGTGAATTATTTCATGCCCTGTTTTCTTCCCTACTATCCATTGCACCTGTCTATCTTACAATGTTTGTACATTCAATTACTTTTCTTGTTTATCAGCCATTTCAATTGGAGGGAGTGATGGCAGTATCTGTGGGAGTAAAAACACGGTCTTCAGAAAATATCATGCTACCTGTCGATGCAGATAGAACCACGGTTGTACTTGCCCAAGAACCAGCCCCACCACACAGCACACTCATGCAGATTGTACCCCTACCCAGTTGGACAGAGAACTAGCTACACCCCTTCTAGCCCCAACCCTAGCAGATAGACACCTAGTTCCCGTTGACACAACACGGTCTCCACCACAAAGCACCCAAACACGAACAGTTAGTAAGGCAACTGCAGTGCCCAAAGCACGAGGACCACCACTCTGAACCCCAAGTCAACGCTTAAAGCAGAAGAAGAATTGTTCTCAGGTCAGGTTCCGTAGCTATGGTTCATACTACTTTGCTCTTGCATCACTGTATTTACTCATACCAACTAATTTCAAATTTGAAGGATGCAATTGAAACTCCAATGGCGCAACATCTATGTTTTAAACCTGTTTATTCAACGTGTTTGGCAGTTTGCTGTTGCAACTTGCTCTATATTGATTTCAGTTTCAATTGAATAAACAGTTATGTTCTCATGCCATGCACATTACAAGTGTTGTTATTGCTGCGTAGTTTCCCACACTTATATTCTGTCTATGCTGCTTTGTCTTAAATAGATATGATTCGAACTGTATCTATCTTGATTTGGCAACATAATCTAGAATGATATAGACCATACAGTGACCATACTACATAGATATATGTTTGTTTCATGTTGTTATCCTGTCCACCTTACTACTGAACTGGTATACCAAAATGAGTTTCATATACTACATTGTAAACCCGTGATGTGTTTGTTTGTTTCTCTCTTAGAACATGGATAAAATATTGGAGAAGAGTACCCCGTAATGCAACGGTAAAGGAAGTAATGCAGATAAGGTTCAAGATAGTGAGACATCCCTGTTGGTCTCCAAGAAAGCTGATAAAAACTATACTGAAGACACTGAGACAACCCCAAACTCCTGTCTTGATGTAGTGTTCGAGTTATTGGCTACTACTGCTGGCACCAGTTCTTCGAACTCGTTGCCTAAACCAGTTCGGCTTCTTGAGTCTCAACTTCAAGTTGAAAGACATCAATCAGATGTTATGCGATAGGAAGCCGAGGACTAAGGAAGTCCCTGCAGAATTCAGATGCATACTTTCTAGTGCAACAACAAGTGCTGGAGGACCTAAACACCAAACAAGAGAAAGTTAATAAGCTTGCTAAGCATCTTGCCAGCATTATGGGTACCCGGGATATTGTTTCTTGAGCTCTTCTAAAGTGGTTTCAGTTCTGGACTTGTTTTGTTGCGGCGTTTATATGCTGTTGTGTTCCCTATATTTGCACTGGTGGTGAACTTTGATGCCCAGTGGATGTAATATGTGTAATAGCCGTGATAGCCTAGCATAAGTTGCTTGCTTATTTATTTCCTCATTGTCTTGTTTATTTCTTTGCTTGTAGTCAGTGCAGTTCTTTTTCTGCGGTTTGCTAGTGACCGCAATAACCTATTTTTTAAAACTAGGACACAATAACCATGGGCTACATATTTACTGTAGTTACCATTTCCCTCCTATGGGCCATAGAAACAATGGGCCTTCTACGTGTCGTAGACACAATGGGCCTTCTACGGGGCGTATCATCAACGGGCCGTATGATAGGTTGGCCAAACACGGGCCAATAACAGACCGCATTATGGCTGTAAACGGGCTAGAATTAGAATTATATGTTCATGGGCCGACCATAACGGGCCGTCATTAATCAACCGTATTTGATGACGCTACGAAAACGGCCCAACGTATTAACGGGCCACAAAACGGGCCAACTGTAACCTCGGGCTGAATTTAGCCCACAAGCAGAAAATGACAATAACGGGTCGTAAGTAAACGAATGCTGGAAATGAGCCCAAGAGTAAATGGGCTCTGAGAAGGCTAAAAGATAACATGGTCTAGAAACGGCCCAACGGAATAAAGGGTCGTTAATGGGTATAAAAGGATACACTGTTCATTACGGGCCAGTTTCACCACGGGCCGCTAATGGGTATAAATTGATACATTGTTCACTGCTGGCCAGTTTCACCATGGGCCGTGAATGGGCCAGGAGTTACAAAGGGCCTCATATGGGTCGAAAGACATCATGGGCCATACATGGTCCAGAAATGAAAATGGGCTGGAATCATATTGGATGGCCCAGATGACGCTACTGGGCCTAATTCGGATAGGGCGTAACGGGCCTTGGGTTAGCGGGCTGTAAATGGGCTATATGCAAACAGGTCATTAACAGGCTTTCCATGGGCCGGCCCGCCACCTTTTGACCAAGTCAAACAGGCCGGCCTTTTCACATGAATGGGCCTCTATTGGGTCGTGCCATGTGTCGACGTATCATAGGCGCCTTCTGTCCAATGAGTGGATGACATCTGTCCCAACGATGAGTCGTCACCTGTTTCTTCCAGCCAATGATGATTTTACACGTGGAAAATCCCCATTGGTCGGGGCTGTTAATGGGTTATCGGCTCCAAAACCCGACCCGATAGCTTAACGGCATTCCGTTACGGTGGATGCCATGTGTCGGTCACCCTTGAAGAAAGCACTTCTGTGACGCGCGATTTATTGTCATGGAAGTGGACACTTCCGTGATGATAATTTTGGTAATGTCATGGAACACTTCTACGACAGCACATGTATGACTATCTTGATTCTATCATAAAATCGTCATGGATGTACATGCATGACAAAAAACACGACCTACTGTGACAAACACGTATCATCACGGAAGTGTATTTTTTTGGTAGTGGTTGGGGGGATCCAGAGCCGGCGAGTACCAAGCCGGTGGAGCCTCGGCCACGGCCTTGCGGGGCACCATTGCTCACTGCAAGAGGAAGAATGAGGCAGATCTAGAGATTTCGGAAGCAAGAGAGCAAGAGCAAGGAAGGGGATCTGGAGATAGGCGAATGAGAGCAATGAAGGTAAGCCTAACCCAGGCCAGCCATTTGTTAGTTGAGCAGTTGCCGAGGAAGCATGGGGAAGCGGAGACGCCCACGTCCAATCAACCGCCACGCGGCGACCAAGGCTGCAGGTTGTTGGGGCCCGCGGCGCTCCGCACTTGCCCTTTGGCTTCACTGCTACGCCAAGCCCGAGCGCGCCTTGGGCCTGGGGGCTACTGTCGGCATTCTGGGAACAGGGGTCCCCAGACTTGCCTACCTGCGGCCTGCGGCGTGACTCAAGAAGTGGCCCAGTACGGCCCGTCTTCATCAACCCAAGCTCAAGACCCCCGCGAGGGGCCAAGCCACGCGGGGCGGATGACGCAAGGCTTCCTCAGGGGCGGCCTCGCCAGGCAGGCTCGCGAGGAGGTGGAGAGATCAAGGCAAGGAGTACCTCGCGAGGTGCTCATGACGCAAGCCATGACGATCGAGACCAGGCGGGCCCCAGCCAGCGTAGTGTCCTCGTTTCCTCTTTGGTGCAAAGGGGGCAAGCGCAAGCGCGGAGTACCAAGGCATCAAGCAAAGGTTTCCATATCGGTGCAATGAGACCAAGACCGGCAGGACGGCAGGACGGAGATCACCGTGGAGCCCAGGACGGCGTCATCACCAATGCCTTTGGAAGTCGAAGACCAACTTTAGTCAGGATAGCTTGTACTAGTTGTCCCCTTACAAAATGGTCGTTGTTGGCTCCCTTCCTGCTCAATATTTGGGAAGAGGACCAGGGCCTCTATAAATAGAGCTAGCCACCATAGTAGAAGGCATCTCATCTAGAGCCAACAGAGACGGATCGAATCCTTCCCTAGCAGAGCACCGCACCAGCTCAAGAACACCCCTCCCGAGGCTGTTCTTCCTCTGCACTGTTCATCATCAGCCCCAGAGGCAATCCACCACACCACACACTGGATTAGGGTATTACACCACAACGGTGGCCCGAACCAGTATAAACCTTGTGTCCCTTGTGTTGTTCATCGTGTAGCTTACATTCGCGGCGAGGTTTTGGGGCGTGGATCGGTAGGGAGAAGATCTTCGTCGCACTCCAGAGTTCAAACCTTAAGGGTTTTGCCGGAACCCGATATACGACAAAGAAAGTATTAGGTGGCACCGGCTTACGCTGAGACCCCAGCCGGCTTAAAGCATCAGCTACCTCATTCTTTCTGCGATCAATATGCTCAAATTGGTAACCCTTGAAGTGTCCAGCAATGGCATCAACCTCACGGTGATAAGCCGCCATGAGGGGATCCTTGGAATCCCACTTGTGTGATACTTGTTGAGCCACCAAGTCTGAATCGCCAAAGCACCTTACCCGGCTTAAGCTCATCTCCTTAGCCATCCGAAGACCATGGAGCAAGGCCTCATACTCAGCTGCATTGTTAGTACATGGAAACATCAACCTTAGTACATGACAAAATTTGTCACCTCGAGGGGAAGCTAAAACAACTGCAGCCCCCGAGCCCTCCAATTGCCTGGACCCATCAAAGTGAATAGTCCAATATGTGTTGTCCAGCTTCTCTTCAGGCATTTGCAGCTCTGTACAATCGTTGATGAGGTCCACCAATGCTTGAGACTTGATAGCAGTGCGTGGCACATACTTTAACCATGAGGCCCAAGTTCAATGGCCCACTTGGCGAATCGTCGTGTGGCTTCTCTATTTTGAATGATATCTCCCAAAGGAGCAGAACTGACCACAGTGATGGGATGACCCAGGAAATATTGCTTAAGCTTCCGGCTTCCCATGAACACCCCATAAACGAGCTTCTGCCAATGTGGATACCTTTGCTTGGACTCAATAAGCACCTCACTGATGTAGTAAACTGGTCGTTGAATCGGATGCTCCTTGCCAGTCTCCTTGCGCTCCAACACAATGGCTACACTGACGGCACGTGTGTTAGCAGCCACATATAACAATAATGGCTCCTTATCAATGGGAGCAGCAAGGACTGGTGGCTCAGCTAACTGTCTCTTCAAATCTTCAAAGGCAGCGTTAGCAGCATCACTCCAGACAAAGTCATCTGTCTTCTTCATCGTCTGATACAGTGGTATGGCCTTCTCACCTAACCGGCTTATGAACCGGCTTAAAGCGGCAATACGACCCGCCAAACGCTGAACATCATTGATACACGCCGGTTTAGCCAAATAAGTGATTGCCTTGATCTTCTCCGGATTAGCCTCAATGCCTCTGTTAGAAACTAGAAAACCCAAAAGATTGCCTGCAGGCACACCAAAGACGCACTTGGCCGGGTTAAGCATCATCTTGTAGACCCAGATATTATCAAAGGTTTCCTTCAAATCATCTATCAAGGTCTCCTTCTCTCTGGATTTTACCACAATGCCGTCCACATAAGCATGAACATTGCGCCCAAT
>NC_057807.1:269418368-269428368 GCF_018294505.1 Triticum aestivum | reverse complement strand
CATTACTACACTTGTATCACCATCTCTTTGCCTAACTAGTGCACCTATATAATTAGCTTGTGTGTTGGGAACACAAGAGATTTCTTGTATTTGGTTGCAGGGTTGTTTGAGGTAGACTATCTTCATCCTACGCCTCCCACGGATTGATAAACCTTAGGTCATCCACTTGAGGGAAAATTGCTACTGTCCTAAAAAACTCCGCGCTTGGAGGCCCAATACGAGTCTACAAGAATAAAGTTGCGTAGTAGACATCAAGCACTTTTCTAGCGCCGTTGTCGGGGAGGTGAGTGGGTATATCTTTAGATCTTGCAACTAAATCTTTTTAGTTTCTTGTTTATCACTAGTTTGGTTTATAAAAAGAAAATTACAAAAAAATGAAATTGAGGTGGCCTCATATTGTTCATCTTTATAGTGTCTTTCTTGAAAATGATGGATCGGAAAATTGTGCTCAATTGATAAAAGAAGAATTCAATAAAATGTTTGGCATAAAATCCATGAATGATGAGCATGATTGCAATGTTGCTTGTATGAATTCTTTGAATATCCATGATGCTAATGATATGCAAAGCCATAAGCTTGGGGATGCTATATTTGATGAGGATGATATTTTTAGTCCCCCAAGTTTTGATGAGAAATTTTATTATGATGAAAGCATGCCTCCTATTTATGATGATTATATTGATGAAAGTGGGTTTGGAAGAGTGTCAACTTTAGGTAATGATGATCCCACTATTTTGGAGGGTGTTGAATCTTATTCTAATAATTATGAAAGTGGATTTTGAGATGTCATAACTTTATTTAGTGATGAATCCACTATTTTGGAGGAGATTTCAATTGATTATGATGAGAACAAAATTGCTATCTATGATGATTATTGTGATGATATGTATGCTATAAAGAGTAATGATATCCATGGAACTTGTCATCATGATTTTAATGCTCAACATGATTATGCCAATCAAGTATCACACGATAGTTATTTTGTTGAGTTGGCTCCCACTATTATTCATGAGAATAAATTTGCTTATACGGAGAGTAATAAAATTTCTATGCTTATGTATCATGAAAAGAATGATTTATGTGATAGCTATATTGTTGAATTCATTCATGATGCTACTGAAAATTATTATGAGAGAGGAATATATGCTTCTACATGTTTGAATAATATCAAGTTTCCTCTCTATTCGTTGAAAACCTTGAAGTTCTGCATGTTTTGCCTTCCTATGCTAGTAGATTCTTGCTCCCATAAATTATTTGCTCGCAAATTCCCTATTCATAGGAAGTGGGTTAGACTTAAATGTGTTTGCCATGTGTTTCATGATACTCTTGTTATGTGTAAATTCTTATCTTTTATGTGAGCATCATTGAAATCATCATGCCTAGCTAAAAAGGCATTAAAGAAAAGTGCTTGCTGGGAGACAACCCAACACTTTTACCTATTGTTTTTGTGTGTTCACATGATTAAGCTACTGTAGTAATCATGATTTATATCTTTTGTTTCAATAAAGTGCCAAGTAAAGCCTTTGGGATAGTGTGAATGATAGTTGACTTGATTCTATGCAAAAACAGAAAGTTTTGCTTCCAGTAACAGAATTGTTAAAATTTACCGGACATTATAAAATTCAGAATTTTTTACAAATGATTGATATACAAATTGCCTACATTTTCCTAATTTTCAAGAATTTTTGGAGAAACAGAAGTATGGTCATTGTTCAGATCATTACAGACTGTTCTGTTTTTGACAGATTCTGTTTTCAATGCATAGTTTGCTTGCTTTCTAGTTTCTATGGCTTATATTGCTCAATATAAATTGTGGAAATTACAAGTTATACTAGGCATTGTGTGATAACAGTTATGGAACTTGTATTTGACAGTACCAAAGTGAATGATTTGTCTTTATCATACTAACCTATCTCATGAAGTTCCATTAAGTTTTGTGTGATTGAAGTTTTCAAGTTTTGAGTGAGATATCGATATGAGGATAATAAGGAGTGACAAGATCCTAATCTTGGGGATGCCAAGACAGCCCGAAGGTAATATTCAGGGAAGATCCAAGCAACTAAGCTTGGGGATACCCCGGAAGGCATTGAGGGAGTCCTGGATTTCGGGCGGCCGGACTATGTAGCGTGGGCCGGACTGTTGGGCCGTGAAGATACAAGACAGAAGACTCTCTCCCGTGTCTGGATGGGACTCTCCTTGACGTGGAAGGCAAGCTTGGTGCCCGGATATGAAGATTCCTTTCTCTATAACCGACTTTGTACAACCCTAGTCCCCTCACGTGTCTATATAAACCGGAGGGCTTAGTCCATAGAGGCAATCATAATCATACAGGCTAGACTTCTAGGGTTTTAGCCATCATGATCTCGTGGTAGATCAACTCTTGTAATACTCATATTCATCAAGATAAATCAAGCAGGAAGTAGGGTATTACCTCCATAGAGAGGGCCCGAACCTGGGTAAACATCGTGTCCCCCGCCTCTTGTTACCATCAACCTTAGACACACAGTTCGGGACCCCCTACCGGAGATCTGCCAGTTTTGACACCGACATTGGTGCTTTCATTGAGAGTTCCGCTGCGTCGTCACCAAAAGGTTTGATGGCTCCGTTAATCATCTACAACAATGCAGTCCAGGGGGGATTTCCTCCCTGAACAGATCTTCGTATTCGGCGGCTTTGCACTGCGGGCCAACTCACTTGGCCATCTAGAGAAGATCGACAGCTGCGCCCCTGGCCATCAGGTCAGGTTTGGAAGCTTGAATTATGTTGCCGATATCCGCAGAGACTTGATCTTCGACGGATTCGAGCCCATGGCAGCCGCTCCCTGCCACCACAACGAACATGACCTAAATTTGTCATCGGACCATGCCCAGGAGATAGCGCCTGTAACTGCCCTGGCCCTGGATCCGAAGCAGATTGCGTCGTCCAAGGATGGGAAGCTCAACCCCGCCGCGGAAGCCGCAAACTCAGCGGTGTTAGAGCCGCACACAGATCCAACCTCGAACGGGGCCTGTGTCACCAGAACCTCAGATTCGTCTCCGGCCATAGGTTCCAAACCACGTGCATCCGCACCCATCGAACCTGATCAGGCGCCGATCATTGAATTCAGCTCCGCAGACATCTTCCGGCACTCACCTTTAGGCGATGTGCTAAACTCATTAAAAGCCCTCTCCTCATCAGGGGACTGTCAGCCGAACTATATTCGGTTTGGATTGGAAGCTAATGACGGAGAATTCCGCTTCCCACCCACCACCCACTTCATAGCCACTGTTGAAGACTTAACCAACATGCTTGATTATAGATCCGAAGGCATCGACGGTATGGACGACGATGCCGGAGAGGAGCAGACACAAAAACCACCGCTTACAGGGTGCTGGGCAGCCACCTCCTCGTATGACGTATACATGGTGGATACACCCAAAGAGAACAAAGGAGACAATGAAAAGGATCCAGTCGAGGATAAGCCTCCTGAGATACAGCCAAAGCACCAACGTTAGCGGCGCCGCTCTAAACCATGCTGTGGAAAAAACAACAATACCGGCACAGGAGAAAATAATACTCCGGACGATGCCGAAGACAACGAAGACCCCGTTGAGCCAACTTCCGAACAGGATGAACGGGAGGATGGGCGAGTCAGCCCTAATGAACAAGCTGTTAATGAAGACTCGGAGGACAATAATTATCGAAGACTCGGAGGACAATAATTATCTTCCACCCTCCAAGGATGAGGCGAGCCTCGGTGATGAAGATTTTATCGTGCTTGAGGAATCTCTCAAGCAGGAGCACTTTAAGCACCAACTAATAGCCACTACAAGGAGCCTGAAAAAGAAGGAGTAGCAGCAGCTTCAAGCTGATCAAGATCTGCTCAACGATAGATGGACTAATGTCCTAGCAGCCAAAGAATATGGCCTCGAGCGCCCAACCAAAAGTTACCCGAAGCGCAAATTGTTACTCCAATTTGATGACGAGGCACTGGAGCCCGTCCTACCAGCGCATAATGTGGCTGACTGACCACCACGTGGCTGGGACATAGCGACAACTCAAGCCGAACACCAGCCCGTACCACCTCGCGGTAAGGGCAGAGACATAGCAGCTCGGGGTCATACATATGACCTGCGGTAGGACCTAGACAACAGAGCAGGTCAGACTAGATCGATCTACAGATCATGAGGATGTGCCCGGACGTGCAACGACGACCATCTAGCCGGACGTGACAAGCACAACCACGCCCGGGCCGAGCATCGCAAACGAACTCCATCCGAGCTACATCGCGATGTGGCCCAACATAGAGGCGCCGCATACCCCCTTTGCTTCACTGATGAAGTAATGGAACACGAATTCCTGAAAGGGTTTAAACCCATGAATATCGAATCATATGATGGAACAACAGACCCCGCAGTATGGATTCAAGATTTCCTCCTCCATATCCACATGGCCAACAGTGATGACCTCCACGCCATCAAATACCTCCCACTAAAACTAAAGGGGTCATCGTGGCACTGGCGGAACAGCCTCCTGATACGTCTCCAACGTATCTATAATTTATGAAGCATTCATGCTATTTTATCTTCTCTTTTGGATGTTTACGGGCTTTATTATACACTTTTATATTACTTTTGGGACTAACCTATGAACCGGAGGCCCAGCCCATATTGCTGTTTTATTGCCTATTTCAGTGTTCCGAAGAAAAAGAATATCAAACGGAGTCCAAACAGAATGAAACCTTCAGAAAAGTTATTTTTGGAACAGAAGCAATCCCGGGAACTTGGATTGCAAGCCAGGGAAGCGTCGAGGAGGCCACGAGATAGGGGGCGCGCCCCCGCCCCCTGGGCGCGCCCTCCACCCTCGTGGGCCCCTCGAGGCTCCCCCGACCAACTTCTTTCGCCTATATATTCCCATATACCCTAAAACCATCGAAGCACACAATAGATCGGGAGTTCCGCCGCCGCAAGCCTCTGTAGCCACCAAAAACCTCTCGGGAGCCTGTTTTGGCACCCTGCCGGAGGGGGGATCCCTCACCGGTGGCCATCTTCATCATACCGGCGCTCTCCATGACGAGGAGGGAGTAGTTCACCCTCGAGGCTGAGGGTATGTACCAGTAGCTATGTGTTTGATCTCTCTCTCTCTCTCTCATGTTCTCTCTATGGCACGATCTTGATGTATCGTGAGCTTTGCTATTATAGTTGGATCTTCTAATGTTTCTCCCCCTCTACTCTCTTGTAATGGATTGAGTTTTCCCTTTGAAGTTATGTTATCGGATTGAGTCTTTAAGGATTTGAGAAAACTTGATGTATGTCTTGCCGTGCTTATCTGTGGTGACAATGGGATATCACATGATCCACTTGATGTATGTTTTGGTGATCAACTTGCGGGTTTCACCCATGAACCTATGCATAGGGGTTGGCACACGTTTTCGCCTTGACTCTCCGGTAGAAACTTTGGGGCACTCTTTGAAGTACTTTGTGTTGGTTGGATAGATGAATCTGAGATTGTGTGATGCATATCGTATAATCATGCCCACGGATATTTGAGGTGACAATGGAGTATCTAGGTGACATTAGGGTTTTGTTTGATTTGTGTCTTAAGGTGTTGTTCTAGTATGAACTCTTGAATAGATCGATCCGAAAGAATAACATTGAGGAGGTTTCGTACCCTACCATAATCTCTTCGTTTGTTCTCCGCTATTAGTGGCTTTGGAGTGACTCTTTGTTGCATGTCGAGGGAAATTTATTTGATCCAAGTATGTTATTATTGTTGAGAGAACTTGCACTAGTGAAAGTATAAACCTTAGGCCTTGTTTCCTATCATCACAATACCGTTTGTGCTCAATTTATCATTAGTTACCTTGTTGTTTTAATAATTTCAGATCACAAAAACCTATATCTACCATCCATATTGCACTTGTATCACCATCTCTTCGCAGAACTAGTGCACCTATACAATTTACCATTGTATTGGGTGTGTTGGGGACACAAGAGACTTTTTGTTATTTGGTTGCAGGGTTGATTGAGAGAGACCATCTTCATCCTACGCCTCCTACGGATTGATAAACCTTAGGTCATCCACTTGAGGGAAATTTGCTATTGTCCTACAAACCTCTGCACTTGGAGGCCCAACAACGTCTACAAGAAGAAGGTTGTGTAGTAGACATCAAGCTCTTTTCTTGGCGCCGTTGCTGGGGAGGCTAGGTAAGCGGCACACACACATTGTCAACTAAGCTCTTTCCTGGCGCCGTTGCCGGGGGGTGAGTGCTTGAAGGTATATCTTTAGATCTTGTAATCGAATCTTTTTGTTTCTTGTTGTATCACTAGTTTAGTTTATAAAAGAAAATTGCAAAAAAATGGATTTGAGTTTGTCTCATACGCTTCATCTTTTTAATATCTTTCATGAGTATGATGAAAAGGAAAATTGTGCTCACGTGCTAGAAGAAGAATTACATAGAATGCTTGGCATGAAATATGTGAATGATGAGCATGATTGCAATGTTGTTAGTATGAATTCCTTGAATATCCATGATGCTAATGATATGCAAAGCCACAAGCTTTGGGATGCTATGTTTGATGAAGATGATATTTTTTTTGTCCCCCCAAGTTTTGATGAGCAATTTTATTATGATGAAAGCATGCCTCCTATTTATGATGATTATATTGATGAAAGTGGGTTTGGAAGAGTGTCAACTTTAGGAAGTAGTGATCCCACTATTTTGGAGGATGTTGAATCTTATTGTGATGAACATGAAAGTGGATTTCGAAGAGTGTCAACTTTATTTAGTGACGATTCCACTATTTCGGAAGAGGTTCCAATTGATTATGAGAACAAAGTTGCTATCTATGATGATTATTGTGATGACTTGTATGCTATTAGGAATAATGATAACCATGAAACTTGTCATCATGATTTTAGTTTTTAATTGGATTATGCCTCACATGATAATTATTTTGTTGAGTTTGCTCCCACTATTATTCATGAGAAGAAATTTGCTTATGTGGAGAGTAGTAAATTTTCTATGCAAGTAGATTATGAAAAGAATGCTTTAGGTGCTGGTTACATTGTTGAATTCATTCATGATGCTACTGAAAATTATTATGAGGGAGGAACATATGCTTGTAGGAGTTGAAATAGTGTCAAGTTTCCTCTCTATGTGCTTCAAGTTTTGAACTTATGCTTGTTTTGCCTTCCTATGCTAGTTGATTATTGTTCCCATAAGTTATTTGCTCACAAAATCCCTATGCATAGGAAGTGGGTTAGACTTAAATGTGCTAGTCATATGCTTCATGATGCTCCCCTTATGTTTCAATTCTTATCTTTTATGTGAGCATCATTGTCATCATCATGCCAAGCTAAAAGGCATTAAAGAAAAGTGCTTGTTGGGAGACAACCCAATATTTACCCTTACTGTTTTTGTGTGTTCACATGATTATGCTACTGTAGTAATCTGTTTTATGGCTTTTGTTTCAATAAAGTGCCAAGTAAGACCTTTAGGATAGCTTACGGTGATAGTTGTGTTGATCTTGCTGAAAATCAGAAACTTTTACACCCAATATATTAGTTTTTTTAATTCACAGAAACGTGCTCTTGATCTGATTATTTTTGATCCGGATTGGTACAAAAATTTCTTAGGACATCCTAATTTGGTGGGATTTTTGGAGTTCCAGAAGTATACGTTTGATACAGATTACTACAGACTATTCTGTTTTTGACATATTCTGTTTTCTATGTGTTGCTTGCTTATTTTGATGAATCTATGAGTAGTATCGGAGGGTATGAACCATAGAGACGTTGGAATACAGTAGAGATTACACCAATATGAATTTAGAATGAGTTCATTATAGTACCTAAGTGGTTGTTTTATTTTCTTATACTAACGGAGCTTACGAGTTTTCTGTTGAGTTTTGTGTTGTGAAGTTTTCAAGTTTTGGGTAAATATTCGATGGACTATGGAATAAAGAGTGGCAATAGCCTAAGCTTGGGGATGCCCAGGGCACCCCAAATCAATATTCAAGGATAACCAAAGCCTAAGCTTGGGGATGCCCCGGAAGGCCTTCATTCATCGGTAACTTTACTTGGAGCTATATTTTTATTCACCACATGATATGTGTTTTGCTTGGAGCGTCATTTTCTTTTGTTAGTATTTGCTTACTGTTATTTAGAATAATGTTTTGCATCTTTATTTTCAATAAAAATGTCAAGGATAGCCTTTACCATGCTTATTTTGCTAGTATACATGTTGCTGTTTGAAAACAGAAAGTTTACCGCTATTGCAAAAATTCCCTAGAAAAGTCAGAGAATGGTATAATGTTGAAACTTTTTGCATAATGAGCTATGATAAATCTTCTACAACGTAGTATTTTTCTCATAATTTTTGGAGTTAGGGAAGTACTCCCTCCGTCCGGAAATACTTGTCATCAAATAAATAAAAGAGAATGTATCTAGATGTATTTTAGTTCTAGATACATCCCTTTTTATTCATTTTGATGACAAGTATTTTTGGACGGAGGGAGTATGATGAATCTTGCATTCTTTACACACTGTACCATTTTGACAGATTGCTGTTATGTTTGCATCGTTTGCATATGGTTGCTTGTTTAATGATCCTATTTGAGGATAGGAGTATTACATATGCAGAGGCATTTAGTATGCAATGTTGAATAATAATTTTAGTGATTTGTTACAGTAGAAAATGATAAGGTTTTTGCATTGGTTTATACTAACCTATCTCACGAGTTCTTGTTGAGTTTGGCGTGGATGAAGTTTTTGAGAGTAGAGAAACCATGATATGAGAGGAATTAAGGAGACACAAAAGTTCAAGCTTGGGGATGCCCATGGCACCCCAAGATAATATTTCAAGAAGTCTCAAGCATCCAAGCTTAGGGATGCCCCGACAGGCATCACACCTTTCTTCTTCAACAACTATCGGTTAGTATCGGTTGAGCCTAAGTTTTTGCTTCTTCACATGAGTTGTGCTATCCTTGCAATATCATTTTATCCTGCTTTGCTTGCTGCTTCAATAAAGTACTTAAGATCTGAAATTCTTTAATGAGAGAGAGAGTCTTCATATAGCTACATAATTATTTAGCTACTAATTGATCTTCACTTTTATCCTGTTGGAGTAGTTTGTCATTTACTCGTGTGCTTCACTTATATCCTATGAGTAAATGGTTGAATGAGTTGAATGTCATAAATCTGAAGTTATATATGTTTCATTTGCTTATCCCATGGGGAGTAATGACTTCACATCTAAGAAGTAGAGGTTGTAAATTTATTGAAGGTTAGCAAGCATTGTATTGGTTATTTGAACAAGTCATGAAAGAATATTGAAGGAATAGAGATTCCACATATAAATATACTATCCTAGACATCTTTTATAATTGTGAGCACTCATTAAGTATGACATGCTAAAGATTTGATGTTGGACAAGGAAGACAACGTAATGGGTTATGTTTTCTCACATCTCAGTTAAAGTATATTGTCATGGATCATTCAAACATGTTGAGCTTGCCTTTCCGCCTCATGCTAGCCAAATTCCTTGCACCAAGTAGAGATACTACTTGTGCTTCCAAATATCCTTAAACCCAGTTTTGCCATGAGAGTCCACCATACCTACCTATGGATTGAGTAAGATCCTTCAAGTAAGTTGGCATAGGTGCAAGCAATAAAAATTGCTCTCTAAATATGCATGATCTATTAGTGTGAAGAAAATAAGCTTTATACAATCTTGTTATGGAAGCAATAAAAGCGACGCACTGCATAATAAAGGTCCATATACAAGTGGCAATATAAAGTGATGTTCTTTTGCATTAAGATTTTGTGCATCCAACCCTAAAAGCGCATGACAACCTCTGCTTCCCTCTACGAAGGGCCTATCTTTTACTTTATGTCTTTTACTTTATGCAAGAGTCAAGGTGATCTTCACCTTTCCCTTTTTCATTTTATCCTTTGGCAAGCACCTCGTGTGGGAAAGATCCTGATATATATATATATATATATATATATATATATATAT